>NW_007380343.1:44568-70677 GCF_000475195.1 Diaphorina citri | reverse complement strand
ACCTCTTCTGGGCTTTCAAGATAGCAACGCGTATCCATGATAAAGTAAGTCTAATTAATGTATTAACCGTTGCAATGAACTCTCAAGAATATGTAAAATTTCAATTTATTACGAAGCATTAGGAAATCAATAACATTATCAAATATTTATTTAATGTTTATAAATGAAAACGTACAGCCGCCCCTAATCTCATCTCAGACCACAGACCATTTCACTATCAATATCATGCAGCTTCAGAAATCATGCAGGTGTAGACGGTATGAAAATCAAGATTGTAAAATAAAAGATATTTTATTCAATGTTTGTGTTAAAAGAATTTCACTAAATTTTGTTCATGTTAAAAGAATTTCACTAAATTTTGTTCACTCGTATTGAAATCGCAGTTTAATCGTATTCTGTTCAACCCACGAGGTGAGATTTTCTCTTGGTGAATTGTAATCTGTTTTCATACAACCAAATACTTTTCACCTATATCTAACTGTAATCACTGTATCGTTTTTTTTTCTATCTAAGGACTTCCTATGTGGAAATCTGATAAAGAAAAACTACCTATTTGTATTTAAGTCTTGAAAAAAAAATCTTCCAATATTCTATTTTGTTTATATTTTTCTGTTATACAGATTTACTCATATCTATAATGTAAGTAGGCAAACCGATTAACATAAATCTCTCAAAGATCAGCTTACAATCGATACCTCCTAAACTGCTAGCATAATGGAACAGCTTGTTCTTAGCTGACAGTCTAAATTAAGCACTAATTGTACATGTAGAATATTGTAAAGTTATGCGATTTTTTAAGAGCTCTAGTGAATTTAAGGACTGTTTTAATGCTCGAAACCTGCCTCGGTGATGTAGTGGTCAAGACGCTCGCTTCCTAGGAGGTCCTGGGTTCAATCACAACTTTGTCATCCGTATAATTTAATGCTTTGACCACAGTAATGTTAATAACCTAGTGCTGAAGCAAAGGGACTTTTTAGTCCTATGCGAGCAGTAACCACTGCTACATAAATTCCTTGACTTTTGACTCTTTCATTCCTCATATTTATTTAACCTTTTTTTACTTTAATGTTCAGTGTACTTTTTGTAATTATTTCGTTTTCTGGATGATTTCAGACTTAACTACTGTCATATTCACTTCAAGTTTACCTATACCTTCATTTCCTAAACCGATTAACATAAATCTCTCAAAGATCAGCTTACAATCGATACCTCCTAAACTGCTAGCATAATGGAACAGCTTGTTCTTAGCTGACGGTCTAAATTAAGCACTACTTGTACATGTAGAATATTGTAAAGTTATGCGATTTTTTAAGAGCTCTAGTAAATTTAAGGACTGTTTCAATGCTCGAAACCTGCCTCGGTGATGTAGTGGTCAAGACGCTCGCTTGGTAATCAGGAGGTCCTGGGTTCAATCCCAACTTTGTCATCCGTATAATTTAATGCTTTGACCACAATAATGTTAATAACCTAGTGCTGAGGTAAAGGGACTTGTTAGTCCTATGCGAGCAGTAACCACTGCTACATAAATTCCTTGACTTTTGACTCTTTCATTCCTCATATTTATTTAACCTTTTTTACTTTAATGTTCAGTGTACTTTTTGTAATTATTTCGTTTTCTGGGTGATTTCAGACCTAACTACTGTCATATTCACTTCATGTTTACCTATACCTTCATTTCCTAAATGCACAAGTGATGTAGGCTGTAATGCTTACCTACATTATTGATATTAAATAACAAACAAACAAACCCTTGATATCGCCTTTCTTACGTGTTATTTTAAACAAAGACACCAATATCGTGATTACCGATTTAATATTTGACTAATGATAGTTATAAAATGGTCTTTCTCATCTTTGTTTCAGACATTAACAACCAAAATGACAGTCAGTAAATCGTCACCTCTGCGATGGCTCATTTTAATTTCTCTAATGGCGTTGTCAGCATTTGTGGCATATGACGTGAGTTTACACGGGAGCTTCCAAAAGTCACAAACAGGACAGGCGCTCAAAGATGCAGGTGTACTCAAAACATACGAACAGCTATCAGTTAAGGCCAAAATTCAATATGCCAATGCTTCCAAGTGAGTAATAATTATTCATGTGAATCAATAGAAAAGTTCAGTTCCACAGTGAATACTTACTTACTTTTTGTGTCCGGAAACAAATTTGAACATCAGATCTTGAATTTCCAGAAATTGGCAACGTGGATGGCTTTAGGGTAAATATATTGGTACCTTTATCAACCCAAGAACCTTCTCAAATTCTCAATATAAAGCCAGTGTCACTGTCACATCATATGCTTATCACGTAGAAAAAACGCACACTTCCATAGTTCAAGTGTTCCTATCCTCGGATCTTCATTATCCATTTACCTTTCTCATTTTCAGATGGTTCTCAAAGAACGGTCCAACTTTTCTGAAGCAAACTGCAGACTACATTAAACCGTACTTGGTGCTGATGAAGAATCTGCTGATTGTGTTCAGCAATGCTGTGGTCAATGGAGTCATCACCTTTGTCAAGTACCTTGCCGTCAAGTTACCTTTATTACACCAAGCTGTAAGTATCTTGATAAGTATAGAATTCTATGCTCACCAGAGTCGACACATACCAATTAGGAGTCATCATTTTTATTAGCTAAAGTTTTCTACACTTGATAAAATCTCTATACCTTGATAGGTATCATGAAAGACAAAGGCCCGTTAATAGGTATTCACTTAAAAAAGAGATTTTTATTGTGTTCGCAGTGATGGGAGATCATTTTTTGCATGGGTTTAGATTTAGACCAATAGGTACCTACAGAGGAGATAAACATTCACAACACCACACCCAATCACGGCAGCCCGTGGCAGAGTAAATTTATTGCAGATAACGTTAAAATGGACACTTCATCAATATCTACCTAGTCTGTTAACTTAGCATAGGTGATAATGTGATAATTAGGTTGAATCCAGGACTAAACATTCACAACACCACACCCAATCACGGCAGCCCGTGGCAGAGTAAATTTATTGCAGATAACGTTAAAATAGACACTTCATCAATACCTACCTAGTCTGTTAACTTAGCATAGGTGATAATGTGATAATTAGGTTGAATCCAGGAAGTTATGAACGTACGAAAATTTACAGTCTGAAATCATTTAATTTGTGATGATTATTATTTAACAATATTTGTCATCTTTAATTTTTAGTAGCGCATAATTTGAATTTTAAGTTTTGTTAAACATGTATATTAATTCCGAAACTGATGATAATACTTAATATTATAAATGGCTGAAGTTGATTTTTTCGAAATATCTCGTTCATGTTCTTATTTGTTTTATAGTTTGAAAATATTGAGGTAATGTGTGGTTCATTATTATGTAGATTAGTTTTTATCCCAGACTTTTGATAAACCTTGTAGAGACATACGAATGCAATTAACGTCGACCTTTGATTTTCATAGCATAGCAAAGAAATGTTCCAACTTTCTGATAACAACTTATTGAATTATGATAATGCCAGACTCTTGTTAGTAAAGAAAAAGTTTACGTCTTCAAATGAACCTTTCCACCGAACCTATGTAGAACAACATGAAATGAATAAGAAAATCTAAATTCTCATGAAGTAGGTAATTAATTCCCCGCTGTGGGATTCCTCAGTAGTTTTTTTGATTTAGTTCCTAGAAATGCAATGAAGCTTTCCAAACTCGGAAGTTTTGAAAGTTCAAGGTTTGTTTCAAATTTTTATTGTTTGTTTTCGAAAGTCCTCGGCATTCCCCAATATTTGCCTGGCTTCCTAATAAGTAATAATATATATACAGTCCTGGCTCATAATTTTTCAATATTTTTTGAGGAGGAACTTGTTCTTGTAAAAGAAAAAAAATCTCATACTTGATGTGAATATCATTTGCTTTAACGATAAATGGCCTGTGATAGACCATCCACCATCCTAGCCCCTCATATGATGCCCATAAAAACTGCCCTGGCAATAATGCAAGACACGTTCATTTAGTGGATACTGCTGATTCAGTGGTTTTGTTTATTTTCATTCCATTGTTATTTATAAATAGTATTTTCTTCGCCATTTATCATCGAAAATTCTCAGAAAAGGAAAATATGTTGCTTTTTACATATTTCAACCTTATATGGATGAATAACACAGTATAATTGGTTACTCGAAAATGAATTCTCGTTAGCATGAATGGTAACATTTTGAAGAGGCGATTATCCGATTCCAATGACCAGTTGGTAAGGCCAGCCACTCACTATCAGGTAGACTTGATCAGGTGTCAGGTCTACCTGATAGTGTGTGTGCTCATGCTTATCGGGTATCAGGTAGACCTGACAGGCGGACCGTTTCAGCCGTACCTACCTGTCAGGTCTAACTCATATTGTGTGTGCAATTGTACATATCAGGCAAACCGGACAGGTGGACCTGATGAGGTCTACCTGATAGTTTGTGTGCTCCTCAGGTATCAGGTAGACCCGACAAGCGGACCTGATCAGGTGCACCTAGCAGTTACAGTAAGTTCCCTTTATCAAACCTCTTATTGTACATATCAGGCAAACCGGACAGGTGGACCTGATGAGGTCTACCTGATAGTTTGTGTGCTCCTCAGGTATCAGGTAGACCCGACAGGCGGACCTGATCAGGTGCACCTAGCAGTTACAGTAAGTTCCCTTTATCAAACCTCTTAAAAAAAATTGAGTGCGAAGGGCTTCCACTCGTAAATATCCACCCTGTACATACATATTTTTAACACGATTATGTCGCAGAGTAACCTTGATCTTGATTATGATGATATCATCTTAGTAATAGATCAGCTGGAAGTTCTGAGAATTATTCTCCGCGGTTCCTAAGCTTCTTGTGGGCAATGTTTTTATTTCGACTCAAACTCCGGTTTAAATCAGCGCTGGTCAATTTTAACTCCCACTTAAACACACGCGGTGGTCTATTTTTGGTTATTAATATGTAGGTAGAATGATAAATATGTCAGTAGATTTCGACTCAAACTCCGGTTTAAATCAGCGCTGGTCAATTTTAACTCCCACTTAAACACACGCGGTGGTCTATTTTTGGTTATTAATACGTAGGTAGAATGATAAATATGTCAGTAGTTATCTCTACCGGTGACGTAGTCATTTCCTTTTTCTTCTTTTTTAAGAGGTTTGATAGAGGAAACTTTTAACTGCTAATGTCTTATCGTCCCGAAATCGAAGAGAAAAGGAAGACAGGATAGGAGAAAGCCAGCCGTTCTGAAAAAACCTTATCCGTCCGGGACAAAATCCGCCCCGGGCGGGAATCGAACCCGCGACCTAGCACTGATCTTGCAGGATCTAAATCTAATATGATTCTAATGCAGCCGTTTCGTATATTACGCACCAGAGTTGACTAGCCTACGTAAGTAGGTAGGTAGATATGTACATTTTTATATAACTATAGGTTTCATCTACCTACTTTATTCACGCCAGCCTATGATGTGTAGGTCATAATTATGTGCCTAATACGAGTACATATTAAAGGCCTGAAAAGCTCAGGAATCTAATACCTACATATATTCGCACCTATAACATCAGGTACCTACATGCCTGGATTACTAGACCTACATACATATTATGTAGGTAGGTACTTACTGAGTATCATGACTGTAATACAGTAATGCATGCATCATAGAGCTATTTTTCTTTCGTTCAATGCCTATTTTCATGCAAATTTTCTCTTGTTGAAGAACTCGTTTTGATCTTGCAATTTTTCTTTCGTTCAATGCCTATTTTCATGCAAATTTTCTCTTGTTGAAGAACTCGTTTTGATCTTGCAGGATCTAAATCTAATATGTATGATTCTAATGCAGCCGTTTCGTATATTACGCACCAGAGTTGACTAGCCTACGTAAGTAGGTTTCATCTACCTACTTTATTCACGCCAGCCTATGATGTGTAGGTCATAATTATGTGCCTAATACGAGTACATATTAAAGGCCTGAAAAGCTCAGGAATCTAATACCTACATATATATATTCGCACCTATAACATCAGGTACCTACATGCCTGGATTACTAGACCTACATACATAATATGTAGGTATTTGGATTTTTCCCAACTTTTTACATAGGAATCGACCATTTATTTAAAATTTTTACCCATTTGCAACTCCTCCATTGTAGGCATGTTAGGTACCTACCTAGGTAGTTGCCCATTGTGAGTAACCTACTGGCTACTGGTGAATAGACCCACCTTATTAGTAGGTATCTGTTGGATACCAGCATGACTATCTCTTATTGTATACCTATCACAGGTAGGTATTATTGTGCCAATGCCCCTCAATAAGTTATACATTACAATCAATAATTGTTGTGCATTATTCACATGTGTTAGGTTGAATCTATACTTAGGGTGCCTTAATACCTACGCATTATCATTCATCATGATAGTAACTTTTATTGATAGGTTGCTCAGTACCCCATGCAGCTTTTGAAACCTGGTGCAAAACTATAGTGATTAAAATAATTATTATTACGTCAACAATGAAAATTACTAAATAGGTCTGTGAACTATAGGTACATAATTATATAGAGTGTAAACCTTATTAAGAAAATGGTTCCCTTCCCCACTTCCCCTATGGGTCTCCCTAAGGCCCAATATAGGGGACCTTTTATGAGCAAATTTTCTCCACGTGTTAGACGTTTTTATAAAATTTTACATCAAAATGGTTTTTTTTCCTAGCCCGTACGTTCGACCTAACGACGGTTACCAGTGAAATTCTAGTTTCTGATGTGTAACAAAACTTACTAATGGTGAATAAGTAGACTAGATCCCTACTGATAGCTCCTCTAACAATGACTTCACTGTGCCAGTACAATTTTAAAAGCCAGCCGTTCTGAAAAAACCTTATCCGTCCGGGACAAAATCCGCCCCGGGCGGGAATCGAACCCGCGACCTAGCACTTTTTTTTTAGCTTGTACACATTGGATGCTAAATTGAAGAACCATGTCAGACTTTTCGCTGGTGCAGCTCCTCAGTTCTCATGAGAATCAGTGCACCCTGAAATATCCCGCAGGATGATCAAGACTGTCACCCGTCCAAATACCAACCATACAAACCGTTGCGTTGGTTCTTCAGAATCACTGAAGTTAAGCAACGTTACACTTGGTGGGTATCTGAATGAGTAAACGGCAGGGTTCTTCTAGAAGAGCTTTTCCACCGAACCACTGATTTTTCTTGGCTTCCTTTGCTGTGTTGAATTTCAAAGAAAAAGTAAACGGCAGGGTTCTTCTAGAAGAGCTTTTCCACCGAACCACTGATTTTTCTTGGCTTCCTTTGCTGTGTTGAATTTCAAAGAAAAATTCTTAGGTGTCCCTTCAATCAACAAAGATTCATTTTGTAGATAACATATGTACATACATAATTAGGTATTAGTCATCCTGTGATTTCCACAAAGGCCATTGAAAGATCAGCATAATATTAACCTAGGTACCTACCTACAAACATAGGTACCTGTCTACACAGAAAAGTTGACGCACAAAATTTTAGGAAAATCAAAGTTGTTGTTGTTTTATCAAGGGCGTAAATATGGGTATCCTTAAATCACTGAGATTAAAATTCCATTTCTCAGTTGAGATTTGAACTCGGACATCCCCATTTACCAGACGCAGACGAATGCCTTTTAGCACTTTTAGAAAGTCACTTACCTATCTGTAATACTTTATTGAATATACCCCCATAAAAAGTAATGAAGTTATGAATATTTAAAGCGAATAAGTTATTTATGCCCAGTAGGTATCTAACGTGTGGGAATTCCAACCCAACCCATCACCCATCAGACGATAGTTTGGAAGGATCAAATAAAAACATTCCCAGAGAAAATTAGAAAAACCTGATTTTGTTTTCCTGTAAACAGAAATCACATGCAACGTGCTCAATAAGCGCTCTTCACAATAAAAACCAAGTTGGGTGGCTATTCATAAACATAATGAATGTCGAGGTACTACCTACATTGATAGAATGACTCATATTTGCCTCTACCAAAATACCTCTTATTACCGGTTACGGGGAGGTGAAGGTATAATCATGTAACTATACCAACCTTTTGCCTGATTCTGGCTTGGTATTATAGAGATGAAGGTAGTATTAATAATAGGTACCTAATAAATTATTAGAGATGTAGGTAGTAATTAAAAGATTGCAGAGATAAATCCGATTCAACTGGTTTTATCAGCGATTTTTAAATACTTTTATTCTGTGATTGGTAGGAGGTAGGAATAGCAGGAGGTTATCATTTCCCGGGTATTTCCCCAATATCGGATTTATTGAGCACGTTGCAAAGATTGGTATGATAAGATCACGTTTCTTGGACAGAGATATCATATACCATACCATGTAGGTAAAATAGGTACCTCACTTTTTTTAGATATTTTTTTCTTTTTTTCTTAGACACCTATCTACGTAAGATGGATTAAAGCCAGTCTAGTTAGCTTGGTTGGTAGCGCGTCTGCCTTGTAAGCGCTAGGCCCCAGATTTTCGCCCGGGGCGGATTTTATCCTAAACGAATAATGTTCGTTCTCGGAACGGCTGCCCTTCTCCTATCCTGTCTTCCTTCCCTCTTCGATTTCGGGACGATAAGATCCTAGTAGTTACAGTTCCCTCTATCAAACCTCTTCAAAAAATCATGTTACTGTACTTTGAAATTGTCAGAATCATCAGAATCTGAATGTGCAAAAAAGGGACTTCCCCGGTTCTTCACCCGTTCCAAACGTACAATGACCTGTCTACTTGAGCACGTCTTACACAGCTATTGTCCTCTCACATGTCAGCATATACGATATCTACTTCAGAAGATGTCGCGTATAAAACGTATTCGATCACTAGGATCAAAATCAACCTGATTAGGTATGGTTATCACATGACCAAACCCGCTTCCTGTACTGCCAATTTCATCTCACATAATATTGCCTCTGCATAAACCTCATGGTACAAAGCATAAACCTCATGGTACAAAACATAAACCTCATGGTACAAAGCATAAACCTCGTGATACAAAGCATAAACCTCATGGTACAAAACATAAACCTCATGGTACAAAGCATAAACCTCGTGATACAAAACATAAACCTCATGGTACAAAGCATAAAGCTCATGGTACAAAGTATTGACGCGAAAAAAACCATGTGGCACATACTTACAAGAAAATTCAGGCTAAGAAGAACTCATTTGTCATTAATAAGTATAAGATTAAGTAGTAAAATCCCTAAAAAAAAAAAAAAAAAAAAAAAAAAAACTCTGAGAAAATGTAATATTTAATGTGGCCCCTCCGCGAATTGGTATCCAGCGCGGTATCTAGAAGTCTGAAAAATACTTCGAAGTAGTTTTATAAAATAAATTTCAATTATTTAGCCAACGAAAACCCGTAACCTAACATAGTCAACAGGCCTTTTCGTTTTTTAAGGATATAATTAACAATAATCAATGCATATTGCAAAATCTCTAGGGGTTCAAAAGTAAACTGGGTACCTACCTACAATGACCTCTGAAACATATCGTAATTTTTAAGAAGGACGTGCATCCACAAAGTACCTACTTTTCTTTCGATTTACTTTACCTGCCCATTATTCATACGCTAAATCCAATTGGGACGAGTATCAGTATCACCAAACCATGTAGGTATAAGCCATGCCATTAAGTATAAACAAACCCAACAAGTAACCAAAACAAACCAAGGTCAAGGATCAACAAAAAAAAGTAATAAATGGTCTCTGCCGCCTAAAGAACTTCGTACGCGCACAGTCATGAAAATCCGATCATCCTAAAGTACCTATTGGCCTAAGTCTAAGGTCTACCTATAAAGAATAAACAGTACCTACTCGTTTCTTTGCTATGCCATGATTTATGGTTCTTCTCTAAGTGGAGATAGGTACTCGTAGGTACACTAAACTGCCTGCTAAGGCCGGAACTTGGCCTGGCGCACTGCCGATGCCTTGCCCCTAAATCGATCTACCTATGATGGTAGGTATGACGTCTTTAGAAGTTCTCAGAATGCTCGGGAGTGTTCCATAGAATACAAATTACAGAATGGTACCTTAATATCAAAAAGAAATGATAATTATTCTGACTACAATGTGACTTGAATGTCAATGAAGTATTTAACATACGCCCTCACGAGTTACAAGACGATCAAATTTTAGTTTTGCGACGAAAATCAACTGCTATACATATAAAGACACAGACTGAGGTATTTAGAAAACCAAACTGAAAAAAATCCCACAGTCTGAGGGATATTGAGGGGCTCCTTCCTCTTTAGTGTGCTGCTCCGCATCCGATTGATCGAGACAGTGTTGCCAATAACTCAAATCTCGCCAAAGAGTTAAAAAAGATCAGTTTACATGATTTTTATGTGGCCGCGGAGTTTTTTTAACTGTAACGAAAAGGCAGTAAAGGCCATGGTAGAGTAAAGGCCACCACAATTTTTTCAACATTTGTCCAAAAGGAGGTGGACCCACCTTTAAAGGCAATCGAAGGGAGTTTCAGATAGATATCTGCTCTCTCTTCCCGGGAGCATTGTAGAAGGGTAATGGAAAGTATTCGATTTTTCTTCTTCTTTGGAATTATCAATCCGGATATTCCGGATACACACCGGACGACCGGACTTCACCGGACTCCGCGACTCCGGACGTCCGGAGTCACTCTAGTCCGGACCTTTTGCTCGGCGGCTCGGCCTCGAAAATCTTTAAATCTCGAACTCGAATCTCGAAATTCGAAATTTAAAAACTTGAAATACCAATTTTTTGATTTTCATAATTTCATATTTTGTTCATCTACCTAGTACCTACCTTTAGTCCTTTACTGCTTTACTTCGCCCTCGAACACTGGTTTTCTCCTTGGACAATACTGTGGTGTATAGGGGAATTTATAATGACCCAAAGAACCAAAGCTACACTGAAGGTGAGTCTTGAATGTTCAGAAACTAATGGATCAGTGAACTGTAGAACTCAACTCAGATAAATGACATTTATTGTAGCCCTCAAAGGAAGTTCCTTTTTGTATTGAACCTAACCCTATAATAACACTAATCACTGTGCTATTTGTGATTTTTTTTTCTTGCATTTAACCTAACCCTATAATAACACTGGTCACTGCTCGTTTGTGCCAGTTCCTTTGGTAGCAATATTCCACGGACGTGACTTCTGCACAAGCACCAAACTGAAAATTCCCTTTACTCCCACAGTATGGTACCTCTACTACAGGTTCATATCCATGATTTGTCAAGCAGTGGGGGCCCAAGAGTCCAAACATTTAGGGGGGAGGGGTTGGATGCTTCAAATTTTGGAGTCTGACATTGTTGATTGGATATTTGAAAGCTGTATATTAAGCTAAACCTGTCCTATTTCCTTTATATTAGTCACTCTCTTGAAGAAAAAAAAAATCATTCTCGGCCCGGAGTACCATAAATTGGTACCTTCGTCATCAGCAGAGTTTCTGTTTGGCATTGTTGATTGGATATTTGAAAGCTGTATATTAAGCTAAACCTGTCCTATTTCCTTTATATTAGTCACTCTCTTGAAGAAAAAAAAAAATCATTCTCGGCCCGGAGTACCATAAATTGGTACCTTCGTCATCAGCAGAGTTTCTGTTTGGTTTGCATGAGTAGACATGGGTTCGTTACATATATATCCAATATTCTTGTATTTTCATTTATTTGCATTTCGAAATTCTTTTCTACGCTTAACTGAAAGCACTGTAGCATCTCACGCTACTTAACTCAGCCAATGCAACTAATCCTAATATGAGAAATATAAGGCAAGGTCTAGTTTTATCACCTCTACCTTCAGCTTGAATCTCGTGTCGTTGTTTTTCACCTCTACCTTGAATGTCATACCGTTGAATATCCTCTGTGTCATTTAAATGTTTCAGCTGGGTTTGTATAGCTTCTTGGGTATGATTGATATTGTTTGTCCCACTCAGGTCCTCGTAATCCATAGCATTCTTCAGATTTTCGCAGAGATAAACGAAGTTGCACAAGTCACTGTTACACAAGAATGGGGAATTCAATGAAGGAATGGTTGGGAGAGAGCGGACAAATGTAGATCATTTCTCACATAAATGAAGATCAAAAGAATCTTCAAGAGAGCTGATAGACATACATGAAGACCAAACAGACCGCTAAGCTTTCTCAATTAGTTGAATATTTCGACTTTTCTAAATTTTACTTCGTCAGTCCTTCCCGATACCCAAAGTAACTGAACTCCACCCCTCATGATTTCTTTATGTTTCAGCCTATTGGTCAGATGAGAGTGATGAGATCCCCAGACCATCCTATTTCCCAATGAGAAGACCGTCCTATCCTCACTATGGGTCATATGGATCATTCAGTGACGAATTTACACGTGAGTAATCTCTACCTCTCACCAACCTCAGTGGTGCGTTGAACTTTGGATCTGGAAGTTGGTGGTTCGAGTACCTCTCTTGCAACAAACAACGCTATAGGTGGCCAATTGGATTCCCGTCCGAGGCGAACTTTATCCGAAACAGATAAACTCCGTTCTCGGAAAGGCTGGGTTTTCCCTATCCTGTCTTCCTCTCTTTTCGATATCAAGACGACTAGATCTCGTTATCACAGTCGACGTCAAACGTTTCTTCCCAGCGGTAGGTTTTGTTGAGGTACAGACAGCCTCCTCCTCCTCCAGGGTTGAGATCTGAGGGAATCATAAAGGTGTGTCCACACATAGTAGACTAGCCATCGGTCGACGTCGACTGAACCGTCTACACTGCCTCGGCAACATAGATTCGATCAACGGTCGGTCGACAATGTGTGGACACATCATCACATGAAACTTGTAGTACACTCTGATTCAGAAGTAGAAGTAGAACTAGAACTTGAAAGATTATAGAGATGAAGGTAGTATTAATAATAGGTACCTAATAAATTATTAGAGATGTAGGTAGTAATTAAAAGATTGCAGAGATAAATCCGATTCAACTGGTTTTATCAGCGATTTTTAAATACTTTTATTCTGTGATTGGTAGGAGGTAGGAATAGCAGGAGGTTATCATTTCCCGGGTATTTCCCCAATATCGGATTTATTGAGCACGTTGCAAAGATTGGTATGATAAGATCACGTTTCTTGGACAGAGATATCATATACCATACCATGTAGGTAAAATAGATACCTCACTTTTTTTAGAATTTTTTCTTAGACGTAAGATAGATTTTTTCTACGAGATAGATTAAAGCCAGTCTAGTTAGCTTGGTTGGTAGCGCGTCTGCCTTGTAAGCGCTAGGCCGAGATTGGTATGATAAGATCACGTTTCTTGGACAGAGATATCATATACCATACCATGTAGGTAAAATAGGTACCTCACTTTTTTTAGATATTTTTTTCTTTTTTTCTTAGACACCTATCTACGTAAGATGGATTAAAGCCAGTCTAGTTAGCTTGGTTGGTAGCGCGTCTGCCTTGTAAGCGCTAGGCCCCAGATTTTCGCCCGGGGCGGATTTTATCCTAAACGAATAATGTTCGTTCTCGGAACGGCTGCCCTTCTCCTATCCTGTCTTCCTTCCTTCTTGGATTTCGGGACGATAAGATCCTAGCAGTTACAGTTCCCTCTATCAAACCTCTTCAAAAAATCATGGTACTGTACTTTGAAATTGTCAGAATCATCAGAATCTGAATGTGCAAAAAAGGGAATTCCCCGGTTCTTCACCCGTTCCAAACGTACAATGACCTGTCTACTTGAGCACGTCTTACACAGCTATTGTCCTCTCACATGTCAGCATATACGATATCTACTTCAGAAGATGTCGCGTATAAAACGTATTCGATCACTAGGATCAAAATCAACCTGATTAGGTATGGTTATCACATGACCAAACCCGCTTCCTGTACTGCCAATTTCATCTCACATAATATTGCCTCTGCATAAACCTCATGGTACAAAGCATAAACCTCATGGTACAAAACATAAACCTCATGGTACAAAGCATAAACCTCGTGATACAAAGCATAAACCTCATGGTACAAAACATAAACCTCATGGTACAAAGCATAAACCTCGTGATACAAAGCATAAACCTCATGGTACAAAACATAAACCTCATGGTACAAAGCATAAACCTCGTGATACAAAGCATAAACCTCATGGTACAAAACATAAACCTCATGGTACAAAGCATAAACCTCGTGATACAAAGCATAAACCTCATGGTACAAAACATAAACCTCATGGTACAAAGCATAAACCTCGTGATACAAAACATAAACCTCATGGTACAAAGCATAAAGCTCATGGTACAAAGTATTGACGCGAAAAAAACCATGTGGCACATACTTACAAGAAAATTCAGGCTAAGAAGAACTCATTTGTCATTAATAAGTATAAGATTAAGTAGGTACCTTTATCTAACTATACCAGCTTCAATGAAATATCGAAAATCGTTAGGTACCTAACTACGTATTATGTATGTAGTAGGTATTTATTATATTAAATAATAATAATAATAATCAGATAGTAATGTGAATAAAAAAGAAAATGAGAAGAAACTAAAGTATACAGACCTAGCTATAGAAATTCAAAGGATGTGGAACATGAAGTCCTGCAAAGTTGTTCCTGTTGTCATTGGAGCCCTTGGAGCGATATCTAAAGCACTCAAGTCTGATCTTGATTCCATCCCTGGATCCTTTAATATCCATGAGATCCAGACATGTGCTTTGTTGGGCACCACTTACATCCTCAGAAGATTTGGCATTTAGAAGATTTTAATTATTCACATCTTAGATGTATTGTTTACATTTGATGTGGATATGGTATACCTGTCGGAGTGAATTCACCAAATAAACACTCTTGTTTCTTGTACCTAGGTAAAATAGTATTCAACTGCTAGGTATGTTTTCACTTGACAAATATACATATGGAATTTGTTTATTAATAAAATTATAGGGCAATACAGTTAAAAACAAACAAGATTGTTAATATTACAATCAAATTTGGAAAATGAGATTGTTTTCTCACATTTATTTCATATTGTAGATACCTATGGGAGAAGAATTAGAAGATTTTTCCAATTTCTTGAAGAATTGGAAGATTTTGCCAATTTCTTGAAGAATTACTTTATGATTTTCTTAATTTCATGGATCACGAGAGGAGCTACATCCTTAACAATGTCTGCCACAAGGAAACCAACAGAAATTGCAATAGGAAGAAATCTTCCCTCAACTTTGACATCGGTGGTGTTGGCCACATGTTTACCGTTGGCCACTTGTGTGGCGTTGGCGATTTTAGCCAACTCAGCATGGAGCTTCCCCGAAACAATGAGCTTGGTAATATGATCAGTGTAGATCTTCGTGATTTTATCTAACAATTTGGCAGCAGGGTCAGATTTGGTTGTAATTTCGTTGTTTGGGCGAGCGGTTGTGATGGGTAGGAAAAGGGTCCATCATCTGAAAAAAGTCACAATCTTGCGTTACAGAAATGTTGGACGAGCTACAGAAAAGCCTCCTGTCCACCAGGGTAGGATCTCCTTCAGTCTCAGTGTCGGCTCCACGGATTCCAGTATTTGGTGTGTCCACCTCTACTTCTACTGATGAAGATGATGACGATACCAATGTAGGTGGTACCAGCGTTTCAATCAGCGGAGCCGGTTTCGGACCTTTCTTCCGTCTCCTGGGAGGATTGGATGGCAAGGACCTCAAGAACAAGACTACCGTGAAGACAGAGGTAAGAGGCGATACGTAGAGAAGTGGGTTCTAGAGGTGTATGTAGCCAAAACCAAATGTCAGCCCAAAGCTGACGAAAAACGCCGACCCCGTCTGTACACGGGAAAAGGCGAAGAAAAAGTGGTGCACGTAGGAATAATAGTCGGGGCACTGTGGACATTTTCCTTAAATTAGTAATTAGAAATAAAAAAATTGGATACTTACGTAGACAATTAAAGGCTGACATCACTATAAAAGTATTATGTCGTTATTAAAGTTTTAATAACTCAGTTTAGCGTCAGTAATATCCACTGTCGTTTCGTCATGAAATGTATTATTAACTTTTTAGATACGTAGAGAAGTGGGTTCTAGAGGTGTATGTAGCCAAAACCAAATGTCAGCCCAAAGCTGACGAAAAACGCCGACCCCGTCTGTACACGGGAAAAGGCGAAGAAAAAGTGGTGCACGTAGGAATAATAGTCGGGGCACTGTGGACATTTTCCTTAAATTAGTAATTAGAAATAAAAAAATTGGATACTTACGTAGACAATTAAAGGCTGACATCACTATAAAAGTATTATGTCGTTATTAAAGTTTTAATAACTCAGTTTAGCGTCAGTAATATCCACTGTCGTTTCGTCATGAAATGTATTAACTTTTCACCTTGAACTTCCAGGTTATTAATGGTCGCAAAGTCACCGTCAAAGATTCAACCTACGTGTCCGACACTAATGGAATCAAGACTGTCATCCACTTGTCTGAAGTTGACATGGGTGACTCTGCCTCTGACGGTGACAAACCCAAAGCCTCTACACCTAAGACAGAAGATGATGGTGGTGAGGAAACCGACGAAAAAGAGGACAAGCCCGAATCTTCAACCCCTAGCGAGGTCGATGAAGACAAATCAGAAAGTACCCCTGAATCCGAACCCAAATCATCAACCGAGAAGAACACATCGGGAAGCAATGACGAAAACAATGAAACCTCTGTAAAAAACAACTCTGACGAAAAGCGTGAGAAATCAAACAGACATCCAGACTCTGAAGTAGAAGAGATTGAGCCATTTGGAGATGGAAATAACTATTTTAACTATAACGTTGTTGACAAAATCAAAGCTAAAGAGGTTGGTAAAAAGAAATCTGCTTAAAGATCCAATATGTGTGTAATATTGGCAACACATGCTTCAAGCTATACAAAATCAAAGCTAAAGAGGTTGGTAAAAAGAAATCTGCTTAAAGATCCAATATGTGAGTAATATTGGCAACACATGCTTCAAGCTATAGGTAACAAGGCAAAACCAGTTTTGCGAATTTGCTCATGACTTTTCTTAACAACTAACATAATCATTCAGCTTTTGTTAATATGCATAGCTTGTACATTTTAAGAAAGAACAGAACATTGTAGCACCATGTAACACGAAATAATAAGACAGATTAATAACTATTGAAAATTTAATAAGCTGCTAACAAAATCAAAGCTAAAGAGGTTGGTAAAAAGAAATCTGCTTAAAGATCCAATATGTGAGTAATATTGGCAACACATGCTTCAAGCTAAAGGTAACAAGGCAAAACCAGTTTTGCGAATTTGCTTATGACTTTTCTTAACAACTAACATAATCATTCAGCTTTTGTTAATATGCATAGCTTGTACATTTTAAGAAAGAACAGAAGATTGTAGCACCATGTAACACGAAATAATAAGACAGATTAATAACTATTGAAAATTTAATAAGCTGCTAAAAACAGTTGGAGAACAAGATAAGATGAAAAACAATGATTAAAAATAAGTTCCTACGGGTTCTATCAACACCAATGTCATGTGCAGACTAGGTATAATCCATTTAATTTTAAAAAGGTTTAGGACTTAGAACAGTGTGCTCTCACATCAGCAACATGTTGAAGGGAGTCACCAAGGTAAGTTCAACTGTTATACCTATCAAAATATAAAGTTCTTTATTATTTCCAAAGGATTGTCTGGGTGCCAAAAGTTGTTATTATTATCTATCACTTTATTAGGATTTTACAATATTTACAAACAGGTACACAAAACAAAATAACAAAATGATAAGAAATTAACAAATGAAAACGAAAATTGAATGAAGAAAAAAAAATTGAAAAATCTTAATTTGGGCGGAATTGATGCCTAGGGCATTCTCTTCCATCCAACCTAGGGTTGCCAGACGTCCTGTATTTCCCGGGATGTCCCGTATTTTGGGCACTTTTCAAAATGTTCCGTACGGGACACCCGTATTTCCCGGGACGTCCCGTATTTTGGGCACTTTTCAAAATGTCCCGTACGGGACAGGCGTGTCCCGTATTTTCCCCAGTTTCACCATCTCCTCCGGTAATTAATTTTTACCAATGTAACAAATTAAAATTTTCTGTAGCACGCCGGATTCGAACCCCGGTAGTGTAACCAAAAATATGAGAAGTGAATAATTTCTAATTTCATTAATAAATCTGAAGAAAAAACAGTCGATTTTTAAAAATCGAGTGTTTTATTTCTTCCAAAAATTGCAGGGTGAGGGCTAGGGGGGGTTAAAAAAGCTGCTTGTCCCGTATTTTCATCCAAAATCCCGTTTTTTTTACGTTTTAGGTCGCTTGTCCCGTTTTGGGCTGAAAATGATCTGGCAACCCTAATCCAACCCCTAAATTGAACTAAGTGGTTTTTGAACTAAATTCTGTCTAATGAAATACTTGGTTTGCTCATGATTTCTTATGTAATTGATAGGTCAAGGATTGTGCAGTGAAAGTTCAAAAATCAACCCTTGACTTGCTCTGTGAATTTTCATGGGGTATTTTCATTGAATGTCCCCCTAGTTTTTTGTACCAGAAATACACTAGCACAGGTGGTTTTGTTTGCATTAGTTCTCTGTATGAATTTTGAAAAGAGTTTTATTGTAGGTAAATCCCTATAAAGAGAGTATACTTTTCTAAAACTAATCTGTATGTTTGGATTGTAGTTCGTTACATATCAGAACCTTCTCATAGACAAAATAATTTGGATATGTAATTTATGAATTGCCTTTTTCTAGGATCAAATGGACGCCTTTGTGCCAGTGAAAGAAAACTGGATGGACAACACAATCGACTCCCAACTATCCGCTATATCTCGCTCAAAACGTCAAGCTCCAGGCAGAGTTGTCAGTCTTCAAGATGACACAAGAGTGAATCAAATTCTCTCAGAGAAACAGAAATCATCCGGTCTGTACAGCATTGACCCAGATGCAGAACTTCTGGATGAAAACACCTACTACGAGGTAGAGGGAAGACGACCCAGCAATCAGCAACAAGTGTTCTTCTATCAGCAAAACCAAGAACCAACGGGAAACAGCGTGTATGGAAACAGTCAACAGGTTGCTAGGCGACCAAATTATGAACCTCAATACCAAAGGAGACAAAATTACCAACAGCCTCAAGCAAGACCTCCCCGATATGAAAATGCAGATGACTACCAGAGAGTTTTACCAGTTGGCTCTCAACAGTTCCATAGAGCAGACATTGAACCCGAGAGAGAGACTTATCAAAGATCTCTACCTGTGGATTATCAAAGGCAACAGGTGGTCGATAGTTATGCCAGAGGCGATATGCAGAGTCAATTGCCTGTCACGTTTAACTGAAAATCATCAGAGTTGGTGGGTGAGGTGAGATGAATTACCAAAGATTATAAATAGAAGAGAACGAAAATGCAGTGATCATTGATCAAACGATGTCCTATACCACTATGTCTAACTTACGAGCATACCTATGAATGATTGACTTTGAATACATAAGAACTTCAAGACTATTTGGACGAAAAACGGTAACATGGAAGTCAGTACAACATACTTTTTTTTAACACATTGTAATATTATATTTATACATGAAAATAAATATCAAACGATGTCCTATACCACTATGTCTAACTTACGAGCATACCTATAAATGATTGACTTTGAATACATAAGAACTTCAAGACTATTTGGGCGAAAAACGGTAACATGGAAGTCAGTACAACATACTTTTTTTAACACATTGTAATATTATATTTTATACATGAAAATAAATATTAAACGATGTCCTATACCACTATGTCTAACTTACGAGCATACCTATAAATGATTGACTTTGAATACATAAGAACTTCAAGACTATTTGGACGAAAAACGGTAACATGGAAGATGGAAGTCAGTACAACATACTTTTTTTAATATTGTAATATTATATTTATACATGAAAATAAATATTTGTACATATAGATAATGAATAAGTTCAATGGCAAGTGAAAACAAGCATAACCTCAAAGTTAACACAAGGCAAAGATGTCAATATTGTCAATCCATCTGAGTTTGACAGATATCTTGCCAATTGCTGTCAGTAAAACCGAGGTAGGTTATCCAATGGATTTATTACTACCATCACCCTTTCCTAAACGGGTAGAAACATAGGTAGGTATTCAAAAAGAGGCCACTGCTGAATCTTATGCTCTTTCTCTTTAGTGTACTATGTGCCTATGCCTATCTGGACTTTTACTTTAATGTTCAGTGTACTTTTTGTAATTATTTCGTTTTCTGGATGATTTCAGACTTAACTACTGTCATATTCACTTCAAGTTTACCTATACCTTCATTTCCTAAATGCACAAGTGATGTAGGCTGTAATGCTTACCTACATCCCCTCATACTGAGATTGAACAAATTTTAAAACAATAATAACCTCAAGTACCTACATCACGGTAATTTTACTTTTCTAAACTTCAAAAATCCAGTTATGAAGCACATTTGCATTTCTTATCACAGTCGACGTCAAACGTTTCTTCCCAGCGGTAGGTTTTGTTGAGGTACAGACAGCCTCCTCCTCCTCCTCCAGGGTTGAGATCTGAGGGAATCATAAAGGAAAGATTGATAATTCATAAAGGTGTGTCCACACATAGTAGACTAGCCATCGGTCGACGTCGACTGAACCGTCCACACTGCCTCATAATGAATAAGTTCAATGGCAAGTGAAAACAAGCATAACCTCAAAGTTAACACAAGGCAAAGATGTCAATATTGTCAATCCATCTGACTTCGACAGATATCTTGCCAATTGCTGTCAGTAAAACCAAGGTAGGTTATCCAATGGATTTATTACTACCGTCACTCTTTCCTAAACGGGTAGAAAGATAGGTAGGTATTCAAAAAGAGGCCACTGCTGAATCTTGTGCTCTTTCTCTTTGGTGGACTATGTGCCTATCTGGACACATCATGTTTAGAGGAATATTTGATGGGAGGTAGGATGGGGAATTCAATGAAGGAATGGTTGGGAGAGAGCGGACAAATGTAGATCATTTCTCACATAAAAGATCAAAAAAGCTTCAAAAGAGCTGATAGACATACACGAAGGGTCGAAGACCAAACAGAACGCTAAGCTAAAACTTTCTCAATAATTTTGAGACCATCGGATCAGGTTCAAAGATAACGGAAAACGGGAACGTCCTTTATTTTAGATAATGGACATCATTTCATCGAAAGTTTTAGGATTAGGAAGATAAAAGGAGATAAATTTATGAATTTTACTTACTTGGTGAGAAATTGTGGACAGTTCTAGCCAAACAACAATCCGAGAAAAAACTTTTTCTTGTTTGTTTTTGTTTACATTCAAGTGATTGATACAGTGTTGCCAACAACTAAAAAATCTTGCCAAAGAGTTAAAAAAGATCAGTTTACATGATTTTTATGTGGCCCCGGAGTTTTTTAACTGTAACGAAAACGCGGTGAAGGCCAATGATATCCCTAATCACACCATTCACACCACAATTTTTTCAAAATTTGTCCCGAAAGGAGGTGAAGAGGGCTTATGGGGACCCACCTTTAAAGGCAATCGAAAAAGGAGTTTCAGATAGATATATATATCTCTCTCTTCCCGGGAGCATTGTAGAAGGGTAATGGAAAGTATTCGATTTTTTTTCTTCTTTGGAATTATCAATCCGGATACACACCGGACTCCGGACCTTTTGCTCGGTACTCTCGGTAGCACGGTAGCTCGGTCTCCACTCTCCAAGAGGCAAGAGGGCAACTGGCAAGAGATCCAAAATCCTCAGAAGCCAAAATCGAAAATATCGAAATTTAAAAACTTGGAATACCTACCAATTTTCATAATTTCACATATTGTTCATCTACCTAGTACCTACCTTTACTTACCGCCCTCGAACACTGGTTTTCTCCTCGGACAATACTGTGGTGTATAGGGGAATTTATAATGACCCAAAGAACCAAAGCTACACTGAAGGTGAGTCTTGAACATTCAGAAAGTAGGGAAGGGGATCAGTGAACTGTAGAACTCACTCAGATAAATGACATTTATTGTACCCCTCAAAGGCCCATCTCACTCATTTATACCACTTGAGTTACACTGAAGGTACTTATGCAGAAGTCACATCCGTGGAAAAGAAAGCTCCTTTTTGTATTGAACCTACTCAACCCTATAATAACACTAATCACTGTGCTATTTGTGAAAACTTTTTTTTTGCATTTAACCTAACCCTATAATAACTCTGGTCACTGCTTGTTTGTGCCAGTTCCTTTGGTAGCAATATTCCACGGACGTGACTTCTGCACTAGCACCAAACTGAAAATTCCCTTTACTCCCACAGTATGGTACTACTTACTACTACTATACCTCTACTATAGGGTCATATCCATGATTTGTCAAGCAGTGGGGGCCCAAGAGTCCAAACATTTAGGGGGGGGGGTTGGATATGTTGACAATTATAAAAAGGAAAGGAAAGGGATTTACAAGTCAGTGTGAATAAAATGACCAATTTTATTCTGAGTCTCAAATCAATTATTGTTGATCCTGCTTATGATGCATCAGTGACTACAGTGGTTTTCTCTGAGACATATAGACCATCCAAGAACTTACGGATATCCTTGTTTTTCACAGTGGTACTTTGTTGGATGAGGGCAGCTGAAATCAAAAATGAATTGACAAATTTAACAATACTGTTTCATTAAAACTCTTTCATTTAAGATCAATATTACCCATGACAAACAGAGAACTACTTTTAAATAGACCAATCTCCCTCCCCCTCTCTCTATCTCAACAAATAAGTGGTAGAAAGCAAAGAGAATTTACATTGAAGTTACATTAGCATTACACTTGTGTATGGAAGGAAACTCATATTTACCTGATCTGGACACATTTTCAATATCATTTCCTTCAATGATCAACTCATCCTTTTGTTTGGAGTTGGATACTTTGACACCAGGGGCCATCTTTACCCTTCTGATGTATTTCTCACCCAAGAAGTTACGGATTTCCAGGAGAGTGTTATTTTCAGAGGTAACACAGTTGATGGGGAAATGGGCATATGCAGCTCTCATTTTGTATAGGAAACCCTGTAGAGAACAATCCAAACATACAGATTAGTTTAAGAAAAGTATACTCTCTTTTTAGGGATTTACCTACAGTAAAACTAATGCAAACAAAACCACCTGTGCTAGTGTATTTCTGGTAAACTAGGGGGACATTCAATGAAAATACCCCATGAAAATTCAGAGCAAGTCAAGGGTTGATTCAAGAAGTTACGGATTTCCAGGAGAGTGTTATTTTCAGAGGTAACACAGTTGATGGGGAAATGGGCATATGCAGCTCTCATTTTGTATAAAAAACCCTGTAAAGAACAATCCAAAGATACAGATTAGTTTTAGAAAAGTATACTCTCTTTTTAGGGATTTACCTACAATAAAACTCTTTTCAACACTCATACAGAGAACTAATGCTAACAAAAACACCTGTGCTAGTGTATTTCTGGTACATAAAACTAGGGAGACATTCCATAAAAATTCACAGAGCAAGTCAAGGGTTGATTGTTGCACTTTCACTGCACAATCCTTGACCTATCAATTACATAAGAAATCATGAGCAAACCAAGTATTTCATTAGACAAAATTAGACAAAATTTAGTTCTTTTAACTTTTGGCACCCAGACAATCCATTTTATTTCAAAATCTATGTATTAGGTTATATCATCTGATAAAGACAATCCTTTGGAAATAATAATGAACTTTATATTTTGATAGGTACAACAGTTGAACTTACCTTGGTGACTCCCTTCAACATGTTGCTGATGTGTGAGCACACTGTTCTGACAGCAGCAATTTCTTTCTTTGTGCCGTTATCACAGTCGACGTCAAACGTTTCTTCCCAGCGGTAGGTTTTGTTGAGGTACAGACAGCCTCCTCCTCCTCCAGGGTTGAGATCTGGTGGAATTTCATAAAAGAAAGATTGATAAATCATAAAGGTGTGTCCACACATAGTAGACTAGCCATCGGTCGACGTCGACTGAACCGTCTACACTGCCTTGGCAACATAGATTCGATCAACGGTCGGTCGACAATGTGTGGACACATCATCACACGAAACTTGTAGTACACTCTGATTCAGAAGTAGAACTTGAAAACTTAAGAAACGGTCTTTTTCATTTTTCACATATGCCACTTTTGAACTCCACAATCATTATTATTCACAAGTAGGTATCTATGCAGGTACCTACCTAAAGGCCGATTTTTTTCTATCTTTTTTTCAAACATATTTTTCACAATACATACGGTCGGTCGACAATGTGTGGACACATCATCACACGAAACTTGTAGTACACTCTGATTCAGAAGTAGAACTTGAAAACTTAAGAAACAGTCTTTTTCATTTTTCACATATGCCACTTTTGAACTCCACAATCATTATTATTCACAATTAGGTATCTATGCAGGTACCTACCTAAAGGCCGATTTTTTTTCTATCTTTTTTTCAAACATATTTTTTTCACATATGCCACTTTTGAACTCCACAATCATTATTATTCACAAGTAGGTATCTATGCAGGTACCTACCTAAAGGCCGATTTTTTTTCTATCTTTTTTCAAACATATTTCTCACAATACACATTACATAATGTACAAGATAGGTTACTTACCATTTGATTCTACAATGTTCGGACGGCCCAAACACAAGTCAGCTAAATTGTAAACCAGAAAGCTTACAAAAATATATTGGTTGATTAAATTCCGGTAACACATTTTATTCACGTACGGTATATCTCACACAAGCAATGCACACAGACACAGTAAAAAATTTGATTTTCTCTTTTCCTTGCACTTTATCGCAATCAATACAGGATGTACCAGCAAAACATGGATTAGTTTCCAAACACAAGTCAGCTAAATTGTAAACCAGAAAGCTTACAAAAATATATTGGTTGATTAAATTCCGGTAACACATTTTATTCACGTAAAGTATATCTCACACAAGCAATGCACACAGACACAGTAAAAAAAAAATTGATTTTCTCTTTTCCTTGCACTTTATCGCAATCAATACAGGATGTACCAGCAAAACATGGATTAGTTTAACTCCTAAATCCATCCCGACTCTTCGCGAGGTATCCACGCTGTAAAACCCACTGAAGTGGTGGAAAGTTAAGGCGTATGGGACACGCGCGACGTTACTTAACTTCAGTGACACGACCGATGCATTGAACGTGTTCAGATGATAAGAACCTAAAACTTTAATAATAAAAACAACTCATCCCTTCGCGAGGTATCCACGCTGTAAAACCCACTGAAGTGGTGGAAAGTTAAGGCGTATGGGACACGCGCGACGTTACTTAACTTCAGTGACCTGACCGATACATTGAACGTGTTCACCTTGGCAGTTACAGTTCCCTCTATCAAATATCTTTAAAAAAAGGTACCTACTCAGAATTAAAATGTTGGACAATGTTGTCAAAATATATATGTGTTCCACAGATGCCCTAAGTCCACCCTACTCTTTTTCTCATGATTTGTACTTAACCATTTGCAGAACTCAAATGAGGTTAAAGATATTGATTGCCACATCAATGGGGACTACACTGTTGGGTGCAAAAGAGAAGGAGAAGAAGTTTATGTGCCTTTCTCATTCATACATAAATATTTTGAGGTGAGTTGAAATTTATAGATAGTTGGTACACCTACCTATCACCTTCCCCTTCCTCTTTTTTGTGGGCATGTGTTTATTTATTTATTATTATTTTTTTTTTCTTTCTGAGCTATACACCTCATGAAGTGGTCCCCCCCTAAACAAACCACAAAAATAGAATATTGTAGCCACCATCCATATAATTATTTTTGTTTGAATGATTCATTAATTTTTGCCCCTTTTTAATATTTTGCAGGTGTCCGGCAAGTTAGTGAATTCACAGGAAGCAGAGACATTTGAGTGGGCACATTGCAATGCCAGAGTATACCATCCCAAAAGTAAATATGATCCCAAAGGGGTGTTTGCATACTTTGATAATTACAAAGTAGAAGACCGAGAGAGAGTTAAATGTGTCAGTGGCATTGAAGGTAAGTTAAAAAAGGCAGACCTCTATCCTTATCCAGCAAAAGTTGAATTTGACTAGATGAAATTTTCCTTTGCTAAAGAAATAGTCAAGGTTGATTGTGAA
>NW_007380343.1:34532-44511 GCF_000475195.1 Diaphorina citri | reverse complement strand
TTTTCTCTAAACCATCTCCATTGACATTGCTTCCCCCAGAATAGCAGGGCTTTAGTCGCTCCTCTCCTGTCCTATCCTCTTTCGATCGGCAAGGATATTTCTTGGAAATTTAAATTTGAATCCTATTTTAACCGGGCCCGCCCTTAACTTGGGTGCTGGGATCGCCAATATTCCGTCTGCGCGATGGGAGGTTCGGATTGATCGGACCCAACATCATCAAATGGTTGTGGTGGCTTCGGTTTTTATGGTTTGACGGAGCTACCACATTGCCAGCTTTGAAAACGGACCATTTGTTCTCCCCGCACCCAAGTTAGGATCGCGCTCCATACCTTAACACAGGAATTAAATTAAAGTCTTAAACTGGTGTTCATTATCATCATCAGATCAGAGCGACCTCATTTGTCTAAAAACTTAAGATATAAGGGCAAAAGTTGAATGTGTTTTGTGTAAAAAGACGTCTAATAAGGTTGCAAACTCGTTTGTGAACCGCGTCATGAACGTTGTGCGTGCAGTTCTTATCAGTCCAAAACTCGTTGGTGTATAACACGATCAACATCCTAGGAACGGCTTCGCGAGTCTCGACGGAAGGACTCGGTAGAGGCACATGGTCCTGTCATCTGAGCTAGACTTTTAACTTTCTTATAACTTATTAGTTAAGTTATTAACTTCCTTTGAGTTAAGTTTATTATTTTTGATCTTTTTTTTTGTTATTGAATGCTTCGAGTCATTGTTCACACGGAACGTGCTGGCTCGTGGGTGTGAAGCTAGACCTCCAATGAGCCAAGCTCAGAGTTCCGATGTGTACGCAGTTTAAATATTGCCAACATGATTATCCCTTGACTGTAAATCTGTTCCGTAAGTATTACGAAATGTTGTTATTTTTAGAGAAAAAATTCACTATGGCAATGCCCCGGGAAACAGAAAGTACTATGGATAGTTCCATATCACTAAATAGTTCACAGCGTTTGAAATCGATTATTTCTACTACTGCAGGGATTAACCATAACAGCTGAGACACCTCGTATCTCTAGAATGAATGAATAGTCTATGAACTGTCGAACCACATTATTTCCCATTGAACTGCCTTATCCAATAGAACGTTTCCACTACCTGAGGTAACTGGTGTCGTAACGAACTTGTGTTAGTCCGTCTAAGAAGTAGCGTGGTTTCATCCCAAATTACAATCAGACGTCAAACGAAGTCTTTTCAACCTGGCAAGAAACTCTTGGTAGACTTTTACTTCTTTCCATTTACCTATTACTTTAGGCTCCTACTCCATTGGAACTTAGATGAGTACACGCAAAAAAGTGCACTACTCGTATACTACACTTGTCCTGGAACCGAAATGATTACTCTTAAACCTCTTCCAAGAACCCAACTATTTGCCATCGGGTTAATAAATGGGCAACGGACTACAAAGTGCCAACGTGTAGAAGCCTTTAAGTTCTAACTACAGAAGTCTTAAACAAAACCTGTGCTTTTCATTTCATTCATCAAGTGACACCTTGACTTGAAAGACTACTAAGTGCTACTTATTAATAATCGAGTGAACCTTGTAACCGTATAACTTAAAACCGGAATTGACTATCGACAAGGCATACAAACTCATGGGACGTAGAAACTCGCGGACAGGACAAACACTGAAAACCTTCGAGGGCAATTTGAGTGCAAGTATAACGGTGTTTACACTGTTGCGGTAATCTCTTTAATTTTACCTTCGGTCTATGGCGCCGCCCCACCGGGGGGGCGCGCGTCTCCAACTTGCCTAAATGACTGACAGTAAAACCACAATTACAAACTTTGTTTCTACTCCTTTCTGTTAAAAGTCATTGATAGTAATCAGTTTATAATTTAGCCATTGAAGTGCTATACCACAGAAACAAATTTTAATGGTGCATTCTTCCGCTATAGTTCCCAAACAAACAAAGAAGAAATTTTATAGTTATGTTATATTATTTTTTTATCTTTTGAGAACAGAAATAATGTTTTTTTTTTTTTTTTTTTTTTTTCTTTATTCTTCGGCAGTGGTGACTATCCCAGAGAACCTCCAGAAGATGGCATTCCAAGGTGGAGCGTAGCGCAGAGGTAGCATCTCTAAGCTCGGTAACCTGTATCGCACCAAAGCTAAGCGGGTCTGGCCAATCAACTAAGTTTTCAATGAGTACCAAGATTAGAGTGCAATATGCATAGGGGGACGCATGATCTAATTCCCCACCTGGTGGAGCCTGGGCCGTACACCATAAATCTATCCCCACTGGGACAGCAAGTGATCAGCAGCAGAATTCTAGAGACCTTAACAGCCCATACTGCTCCTTGTTCTTACTGACATTTGATGACTGAGGCCGGCGGGCCATAAAAGTAAGTTTAAACTTGATTTAGGTTTAAGCCTCTGCGGATGATAGGAACAATATGATGTTGTTTGAATTTTTAAAAAATTCAAAAATTTCAGCCCAATCAATTGCCTTAATCGGAGAGTTTTTTTTTATTATTGATTATTATTTAAAGTGCCAGATTTTCTAGATTAGCTAGCTTCCCACTTTCCACCCAACCATTGTTAAACTTAAATCAAAGTTTAAACTCATTTCGTGGCCCCGGACCTGTGAAGGAATAGTTGAATAAATCTTTGACTAATAATATTAATCAGGGTCATTGCTTTCTTTAGTTGAGTAATGCACGACGACAATTTCTTGTCTCGTAAAATTTCAAGACCAGAAATGGAACCAAGAAATAATGTCATTTCTCGCCTTTTCATTTTCCCAACACGAATGGTTATTTGTCATTTCTCGTCATTTTCCTACACGACGCGACGAGAGATTTCTCGCTACGTCTCGAAATTTGTGAGACGAGAAATGAATTTTGTATCGGTCTCGTTCGCATACCATCACTATTTCCAGTTCGATCTTTTCTTGCCATAGAAAAGGCTTCAATAGTGCGTGTTGGTCATAATTTACCATGTACGTTTGAACGAAGCAAATGCTTTCACTGCACTTCAGCCTAACTTAACTTCCACGCATAGAAAATTTGAACAGTGTAGACGGTATGAAAATCCAAGATTGTAAAATAAAGTTAGATTTTTTATTCAATGTTTGTGTTAAAAGAATTTTCACTAAATTTCGTTCATGTAAAATCACTCGTATTGAAATCGCAGGTTTAATCGTATTCTGTTAACCCAACGGAGGTGAGATTTTCTCCTTGGTGAATTGTAATCTGTTTTCATACAACCAAATACTTTTTCACCTATATCTAACTGTAATCACTGGTATCGTTTTTTTTTTCTTTTCTATCTAAGACTTCCTATGTGGAATCTGATAAAGAAAAAACTACCTATTTGTATTTAAGTCTTGAAAAAAAAAAAATCTTCCAATATTCTATTTTGTTTATATTTTTCTGTTATACAGATTTACTCATATCTATAATGTAAGTAGGCAAACCGATTAACATAAATCTCTCAAAGATCAGCTTACAATCGATACCTCCTAAACTGCTAGCATAATGGAACAGCTTGTTCTTAGCTGACGGTCTAAATTAAGCACTACTTGTACATGTAGAATATTGTAAAGTTATGCGATTTTTTAAGAGCTCTAGTAAATTTAAGGACTGTTTCAATGCTCGAAACCTGCCTCGGTGATGTAGTGGTCAAGACGCTCGCTTGGTAATCAGGAGGTCCTGGGTTCAATCCCAACTTTGTCATCCGTATAATTTAATGCTTTGACCACAATAATGTTAATAACCTAGTGCTGAGGTAAAGGGACTTGTTAGTCCTATGCGAGCAGTAACCACTGCTACATAAATTCCTTGACTTTTGACTCTTTCATTCCTCATATTTATTTAACCTTTTTTTACTTTAATGTTCAGTGTACTTTTTGTAATTATTTCGTTTTCTGGATGATTTCAGACTTAACTACTGTCATATTCACTTCAAGTTTACCTATACCTTCATTTCCTAAATGCACAAGTGATGTAGGCTGTAATGCTTACCTACATCCCCTCATACTGAGATTGAACAACTAATTTTAAAACAATAACCTCAAGTACCTACATCACGGTAATTTTACTTTTCTAAACTTCAAAAATCCAGTTATGAACGTACGAAAATTTACAGTCTGAAATCATTTAATTTGTGATGATTATTATTTAACAATATTTGTCATCTTTAATTTTTAGTAGCGCATAATTTGAATTTTAAGTTTTGTTAAACATGTATATTAATTCCGAAACTGATGATAATACTTAATATTATAAATGGCTGAAGTTGATTTTTTCGAAATATCTCGTTCATGTTCTTATTTGTTTTATAGTTTGAAAATATTGAGGTAATGTGTGGTTCATTATTATGTAGATTAGTTTTTATCCCAGACTTTTGATAAACCTTGTAGAGACATACGAATGCAATTAACGTCGACCTTTGATTTTCATAGCATAGCAAAGAAATGTTCCAACTTTCTGATAACAACTTATTGAATTATGATAATGCCAGACTCTTGTTAGTAAAGAAAAAGTTTACGTGTTCAAATGAACCTTTCCACCGAACCTATGTAGAACAACATGAAATGAATAAGAAAATCTAAATTCTCATGAAGTAGGTAATTAATTCCCCGCTGTGGGATTCCTCAGTAGTTTTTTTGATTTAGTTCCTAGAAATGCAATGAAGCTTTCCAAACTCGGAAGTTTTGAAAGTTCAAGGTTTGTTTCAAATTTTTATTGTTTGTTTTCGAAAGTCCTCGGCATTCCCCAATATTTGCCTGGCTTCCTAATAAGTAATAATATATATACAGTCCTGGCTCATAATTTTTCAATATTTTTTGAGGAGGAACTTGTTCTTGTAAAAGAAAAAAAATCTCATACTTGATGTGAATATCATTTGCTTTAACGATAAATGGCCTGTGATAGACCATCCACCATCCTAGCCCCTCATATGATGCCCATAAAAACTGCCCTGGCAATAATGCAAGACACGTTCATTTAGTGGATACTGCTGATTCAGTGGTTTTGTTTATTTTCATTCCATTGTTATTTATAAATAGTATTTTCTTCGCCATTTATCATCGAAAATTCTCAGAAAAGGAAAATATGTTGCTTTTTACATATTTCAACCTTATATGGATGAATAACACAGTATAATTGGTTACTCGAAAATGAATTCTCGTTAGCATGAATGGTAACATTTTGAAGAGGCGATTATCCGATTCCAATGACCAGTTGGTAAGGCCAGCCACTCACTATCAGGTAGACTTGATCAGGTGTCAGGTCTACCTGATAGTGTGTGTGCTCATGCTTATCGGGTATCAGGTAGACCTGACAGGCGGACCGTTTCAGCCGTACCTACCTGTCAGGTCTAACTCATATTGTGTGTGCAATTGTACATATCAGGCAAACCGGACAGGTGGACCTGATGAGGTCTACCTGATAGTTTGTGTGCTCCTCAGGTATCAGGTAGACCCGACAGGCGGACCTGATCAGGTGCACCTAGCAGTTACAGTAAGTTCCCTTTATCAAACCTCTTAAAAAAAATTGAGTGCGAAGGGCTTCCACTCGTAAATATCCACCCTGTACATACATATTTTTAACACGATTATGTCGCAGAGTAACCTTGATCTTGATTATGATGATATCATCTTAGTAATAGATCAGCTGGAAGTTCTGAGAATTATTCTCCGCGGTTCCTAAGCTTCTTGTGGGCAATGTTTTTATTTCGACTCAAACTCCGGTTTAAATCAGCGCTGGTCAATTTTAACTCCCACTTAAACACACGCGGTGGTCTATTTTTGGTTATTAATATGTAGGTAGAATGATAAATATGTCAGTAGATATCTCTACCGGTGACGTAGTCATTTCCTTTTTCTTCTTTTTTAAGAGGTTTGATAGAGGAAACTTTTAACTGCTAATGTCTTATCGTCCCGAAATCGAAGAGAAAAGGAAGACAGGATAGGAGAAAGCCAGCCGTTCTGAAAAAACCTTATCCGTCCGGGACAAAATCCGCCCCGGGCGGGAATCGAACCCGCGACCTAGCACTTTTTTTTAGCTTGTACACATTGGATGCTAAATTGAAGAACCATGTCAGACTTTTCGCTGGTGCAGCTCCTCAGTTCTCATGAGAATCAGTGCACCCTGAAATATCCCGCAGGATGATCAAGACTGTCACCCGTCCAAATACCAACCATACAAACCGTTGCGTTGGTTCTTCAGAATCACTGAAGTTAAGCAACGTTACACTTGGTGGGTATCTGAATGAGTAAACGGCAGGGTTCTTCTAGAAGAGCTTTTCCACCGAACCACTGATTTTTCTTGGCTTCCTTTGCTGTGTTGAATTTCAAAGAAAAATTCTTAGGTGTCCCTTCAATCAACAAAGATTCATTTTGTAGATAACATATGTACATACATAATTAGGTATTAGTCATCCTGTGATTTCCACAAAGGCCATTGAAAGATCAGCATAATATTAACCTAGGTACCTACCTACAAACATAGGTACCTGTCTACACAGAAAAGTTGACGCACAAAATTTTAGGAAAATCAAAGTTGTTGTTGTTTTATCAAGGGCGTAAATATGGGTATCCTTGGGGGGGGTTATCAAAGATGGAACTTTTCTATAGGTGATTATAAAAACTTGATATTTTGGTGGCATATTAACCGGGTCCTCAGTTTGTGCTCACGAAAATGAGTGCACCCCGAAAATCCCGAAATATCCAGGGACTAACAGTGATACCAGTATCCAGATGGCCACCTTAACTTTACAGACTAAAAACTAGAAAAAAGTTAATGTCTTTTAATTCACCAAACAGCTATATATATAAAATAACATAAAAATACACCAATAATCTAAAGGACTCGAAAAGTCCAAATTATAACATGAGCAATACCGTGTACAAAATCAAAACATTACATAACATGGATGTGTAGTAACCCAGACCGCACTATTATATTTCATCATACATAACATTGAGAGAATGATCCCAAAACCCGATAAAAATTGAAGCACCACATTTAAATAAGCATATGCGACGTAATACTTAAGATAACATAAATACTAAAATAAATATGAGATTCTAGTTTTGACTCTCAAGCAAAGGCTCTTTAAACGTACTTATTATACAGTAACTTGCTCTCTTATAATTAATCGCCAAACCAGAGACACTAAAGTTGCGAATTAATAGTCGAATAATAGTAGATAACAGTATCAAATTGTCTGAATTTAAAATACACACCATAACTAATTCACAGAATAAAAATGCAATAAGAACGTTCCTAATGAGACGAAACAATGGACTACCCGACCGGACACTAACCACACACAACACACAACACCAACCACCTTACAAATAGAGGAGACATCCATTGGATAACCAGGAATTTAGATTTGGGTACGTTTTTACTAGAGGGTAGTGAACGCCTTGTCAAAATTTAGTCGTCTCTTAGTAAATAAGAGGACTAACTAACTAGCATGAATACTGTCCGGGCTCAGTAAAAACAATGCGTACTAACAAGACTTCGAGCGTATTAATAACCTACACTTTACCAGACTCTACTCTAATCCCCGCCGACATGCAAAAGTAAATAATTTGTAATTTATTTATAAACTATAAAGCAAATAACTAAAGGATTACGTAGAGCATTATTTACAACTTAAAATGTATAAGAACTGCTCAAGTAGAACGTTGCCAGTTATGTAATTAATCTGAATGAAATAGTACCTATAACCGCAACGATAGAACTTTCGGAGTCTTCCTGCGTAATCCATGCATCGTTGTCGGCGCCATCTGTGTTCTGTCATGGTGTCTTTTTTTCCTTGCCATCCTTCCGCTTGTGGCTCTTCTGGCTTCCAATGCTTTGCTTTGCAATGTGTCTATAATTGTTAATTTATATACAGCTAAGGTGGCAGTTTTTCTGCAGATTTTGACTTTTTCAGGGATAAAAAGCTTGGTCGCACAGTTATAAGAGTACCGAAAAGCAAAAGTCGAGCTACAAACAAAAAAACATGCCTTTAAGCCGTATAAAATTAAGACAGTGCATATTGACACATTGCCAAAGCAAAAGCATTGGAAGCCAGAAGCGCCAAAAGAAGGCAGAAAAAAAAAAAAACACAATGACAGAAACAGATGGCGCCAACAAGATGTTGGATTGAGAAGACCGCGGAAGTTCTATACGTTGCCTCACAGAGGTACTATTTCATTCAGATTAGTTTGAAAACTGAACCGCCCCGCCTCGCGATGGCGCAGGAATTAACTTTAACTTGAAAACAAGTGTAGCGGAAGGAAAAACCTGGAGAAATATCTATAGCATCACCTTGACTCCGTACAACACATAGATAAGACTCAGAACTCTATATTTGATCTATCGAATAGATCTGTCAACGCCAAGAAGTTCGGAAAATCATTTGTGCAGGATGAGAACTTTAAAAGTCATCAAAACTGCATGGTGGGAGTATAAATATAATACCGTATGGTCCATCTCCAACGTTCTAGCTCTGGGTGAATGCTTGTAAAAAAATTACTACAAAGACTAAGCAAGTTATTATTTAGTGCTAAAAAAATTCAACAAAATAGTTTATTAAATACTAATTAATATCAGAATTTTGGGGTGGTATCAGTTGTAAAAAATAAACAATTCACTAATAATTATATTACTGACGCATCAACGCGATGGTGGATTTTACGATAGGCGCAGTGGTGTTCACCATGACGCATGGTGGCACAACTCGTGATGAGACTAGATCTCGCTAAAATCCCGTTCCGGTAGCGTCACGCGTCCGTTCAACGCATGAATAGTCCGTCAATCACATGGATGCTCGATGGATAGAGGTAATTACTATTCTTGGTATACATTAGTACCATATCGCGTTTCTTTGCTCATCCATGACAAATAAGCAAATATCCATCTAGAATCTGAATCCGGTTATCCATGAAATCCTACTAGCCTAAAAGTACTGACACGCGCATGCTTCAAGAAATCCGCCGTCTCTGGTAAATAATGAAAAAAAACAACTAGGAACCTGGAACCAAAAAAAACCAATGAACAACCCAAACAAATATGAATTACCGTACCGGAATATGGATGTACCAAACCACTATGAACTATGAGCAGGGTTAACCTAAATCGCATACCTTATTACCCGTCCATTTTCATTTAGCTTTCTTTTCATCCATGAAACACCTACGTGCAGGAAGATTTTTAAATGCTATACAAAGTCTCCAGTAAATCCATCCATGGGTCAAATGAAAACTTGGGGATCTCTAAAACGTTATACGTAACTAATAACAATTAGCATATAGGGAATTTTTTGCTTTTCCGGACAACTGATACAATCCAATGCCCAAAAGCAACCGATTTATTAACTTTAAATAAAATATTTTGATGAAGCTTCATAAAAAAGTCTGAAGATCTATGGCGCGACCTATGGTTAAGCGCCTCCCGGTGTAATTATAATGTAAAAGAGTCCTCAAAAAAAAAAAAAAAAAAAAAAAATTTCCATGAATCTATCCATAACTTTTGAACTCCCTACGAATGGAACACCCCGTGTCCAGTGTGAGTTTTGCTGTGTTGTTTTTGAATTTTGTGATCCCTTTTGTAAAATTTGAAATATAAGCTTGTTTACAAATATTTCAAAAAAAAAATAAAAAAAGAAAGTTTTGTTTTTGTGTTCAAGTGAGAGACTATGTGATGCTATAAAATATTACTGGTCAAGGACTAAATCACTCCGCTACAAAATATTTATAATGGGAGAGGAGAAATAGGCAGACCACAGAAGATGATTCCCGCAAGCATCCAAGGTTTCAATCCCCGTCCTATCTCCTTGCGACAAGACCCTCTGGTCTCAAGAGTAACTCGAGTAATGGTATAAAGAACCGCGAAAAAGGATTCTTCTTTCCCTATCTTTCCATCAGGTAAATCTTAAATCTCCCACGTTATCAGGATGTATGACCTGAGGCGGTGTGTCCTTAAAGCAGTCTTTTCTGGGGGTAAAGTACATTACATCAGGTAA
>NW_007380343.1:6509-33886 GCF_000475195.1 Diaphorina citri | reverse complement strand
TATTTAATTGTAATAACTGTGTAACGTTTCGTTTTCGTAACCTTCGGCCTTCGCGTGTTCTTCCGTCTTTTTTCTGTGTTACCTACTGTCTTTGTCTACCGCGGCTGTTCTACTACCTAACCTCTTCTGGGCTTTCAAGATAGCAACGCGTATCCATGATAAAGTAAGTCTAATTAATGTATTAACCGTTGCAATGAACTCTCAAGAATATGTAAAATTTCAATTTATTACGAAGCATTAGGAAATCAATAACATTATCAAATATTTATTTAATGTTTATAAATGAAAACGTACAGCCGCCCCTAATCTCATCTCAGACCACAGACCATTTCACTATCAATATCATGCAGCTTCAGAAATCATGCAGGTGTAGACGGTATGAAAATCAAGATTGTAAAATAAAAGATATTTTATTCAATGTTTGTGTTAAAAGAATTTCACTAAATTTTGTTCATGTTAAAAGAATTTCACTAAATTTTGTTCACTCGTATTGAAATCGCAGTTTAATCGTATTCTGTTCAACCCACGAGGTGAGATTTTCTCTTGGTGAATTGTAATCTGTTTTCATACAACCAAATACTTTTCACCTATATCTAACTGTAATCACTGTATCGTTTTTTTTTCTATCTAAGGACTTCCTATGTGGAAATCTGATAAAGAAAAACTACCTATTTGTATTTAAGTCTTGAAAAAAAAATCTTCCAATATTCTATTTTGTTTATATTTTTCTGTTATACAGATTTACTCATATCTATAATGTAAGTAGGCAAACCGATTAACATAAATCTCTCAAAGATCAGCTTACAATCGATACCTCCTAAACTGCTAGCATAATGGAACAGCTTGTTCTTAGCTGACAGTCTAAATTAAGCACTAATTGTACATGTAGAATATTGTAAAGTTATGCGATTTTTTAAGAGCTCTAGTGAATTTAAGGACTGTTTTAATGCTCGAAACCTGCCTCGGTGATGTAGTGGTCAAGACGCTCGCTTCCTAGGAGGTCCTGGGTTCAATCACAACTTTGTCATCCGTATAATTTAATGCTTTGACCACAGTAATGTTAATAACCTAGTGCTGAAGCAAAGGGACTTTTTAGTCCTATGCGAGCAGTAACCACTGCTACATAAATTCCTTGACTTTTGACTCTTTCATTCCTCATATTTATTTAACCTTTTTTTACTTTAATGTTCAGTGTACTTTTTGTAATTATTTCGTTTTCTGGATGATTTCAGACTTAACTACTGTCATATTCACTTCAAGTTTACCTATACCTTCATTTCCTAAACCGATTAACATAAATCTCTCAAAGATCAGCTTACAATCGATACCTCCTAAACTGCTAGCATAATGGAACAGCTTGTTCTTAGCTGACGGTCTAAATTAAGCACTACTTGTACATGTAGAATATTGTAAAGTTATGCGATTTTTTAAGAGCTCTAGTAAATTTAAGGACTGTTTCAATGCTCGAAACCTGCCTCGGTGATGTAGTGGTCAAGACGCTCGCTTGGTAATCAGGAGGTCCTGGGTTCAATCCCAACTTTGTCATCCGTATAATTTAATGCTTTGACCACAATAATGTTAATAACCTAGTGCTGAGGTAAAGGGACTTGTTAGTCCTATGCGAGCAGTAACCACTGCTACATAAATTCCTTGACTTTTGACTCTTTCATTCCTCATATTTATTTAACCTTTTTTACTTTAATGTTCAGTGTACTTTTTGTAATTATTTCGTTTTCTGGGTGATTTCAGACCTAACTACTGTCATATTCACTTCATGTTTACCTATACCTTCATTTCCTAAATGCACAAGTGATGTAGGCTGTAATGCTTACCTACATTATTGATATTAAATAACAAACAAACAAACCCTTGATATCGCCTTTCTTACGTGTTATTTTAAACAAAGACACCAATATCGTGATTACCGATTTAATATTTGACTAATGATAGTTATAAAATGGTCTTTCTCATCTTTGTTTCAGACATTAACAACCAAAATGACAGTCAGTAAATCGTCACCTCTGCGATGGCTCATTTTAATTTCTCTAATGGCGTTGTCAGCATTTGTGGCATATGACGTGAGTTTACACGGGAGCTTCCAAAAGTCACAAACAGGACAGGCGCTCAAAGATGCAGGTGTACTCAAAACATACGAACAGCTATCAGTTAAGGCCAAAATTCAATATGCCAATGCTTCCAAGTGAGTAATAATTATTCATGTGAATCAATAGAAAAGTTCAGTTCCACAGTGAATACTTACTTACTTTTTGTGTCCGGAAACAAATTTGAACATCAGATCTTGAATTTCCAGAAATTGGCAACGTGGATGGCTTTAGGGTAAATATATTGGTACCTTTATCAACCCAAGAACCTTCTCAAATTCTCAATATAAAGCCAGTGTCACTGTCACATCATATGCTTATCACGTAGAAAAAACGCACACTTCCATAGTTCAAGTGTTCCTATCCTCGGATCTTCATTATCCATTTACCTTTCTCATTTTCAGATGGTTCTCAAAGAACGGTCCAACTTTTCTGAAGCAAACTGCAGACTACATTAAACCGTACTTGGTGCTGATGAAGAATCTGCTGATTGTGTTCAGCAATGCTGTGGTCAATGGAGTCATCACCTTTGTCAAGTACCTTGCCGTCAAGTTACCTTTATTACACCAAGCTGTAAGTATCTTGATAAGTATAGAATTCTATGCTCACCAGAGTCGACACATACCAATTAGGAGTCATCATTTTTATTAGCTAAAGTTTTCTACACTTGATAAAATCTCTATACCTTGATAGGTATCATGAAAGACAAAGGCCCGTTAATAGGTATTCACTTAAAAAAGAGATTTTTATTGTGTTCGCAGTGATGGGAGATCATTTTTTGCATGGGTTTAGATTTAGACCAATAGGTACCTACAGAGGAGATAAACATTCACAACACCACACCCAATCACGGCAGCCCGTGGCAGAGTAAATTTATTGCAGATAACGTTAAAATGGACACTTCATCAATATCTACCTAGTCTGTTAACTTAGCATAGGTGATAATGTGATAATTAGGTTGAATCCAGGACTAAACATTCACAACACCACACCCAATCACGGCAGCCCGTGGCAGAGTAAATTTATTGCAGATAACGTTAAAATAGACACTTCATCAATACCTACCTAGTCTGTTAACTTAGCATAGGTGATAATGTGATAATTAGGTTGAATCCAGGAAGTTATGAACGTACGAAAATTTACAGTCTGAAATCATTTAATTTGTGATGATTATTATTTAACAATATTTGTCATCTTTAATTTTTAGTAGCGCATAATTTGAATTTTAAGTTTTGTTAAACATGTATATTAATTCCGAAACTGATGATAATACTTAATATTATAAATGGCTGAAGTTGATTTTTTCGAAATATCTCGTTCATGTTCTTATTTGTTTTATAGTTTGAAAATATTGAGGTAATGTGTGGTTCATTATTATGTAGATTAGTTTTTATCCCAGACTTTTGATAAACCTTGTAGAGACATACGAATGCAATTAACGTCGACCTTTGATTTTCATAGCATAGCAAAGAAATGTTCCAACTTTCTGATAACAACTTATTGAATTATGATAATGCCAGACTCTTGTTAGTAAAGAAAAAGTTTACGTCTTCAAATGAACCTTTCCACCGAACCTATGTAGAACAACATGAAATGAATAAGAAAATCTAAATTCTCATGAAGTAGGTAATTAATTCCCCGCTGTGGGATTCCTCAGTAGTTTTTTTGATTTAGTTCCTAGAAATGCAATGAAGCTTTCCAAACTCGGAAGTTTTGAAAGTTCAAGGTTTGTTTCAAATTTTTATTGTTTGTTTTCGAAAGTCCTCGGCATTCCCCAATATTTGCCTGGCTTCCTAATAAGTAATAATATATATACAGTCCTGGCTCATAATTTTTCAATATTTTTTGAGGAGGAACTTGTTCTTGTAAAAGAAAAAAAATCTCATACTTGATGTGAATATCATTTGCTTTAACGATAAATGGCCTGTGATAGACCATCCACCATCCTAGCCCCTCATATGATGCCCATAAAAACTGCCCTGGCAATAATGCAAGACACGTTCATTTAGTGGATACTGCTGATTCAGTGGTTTTGTTTATTTTCATTCCATTGTTATTTATAAATAGTATTTTCTTCGCCATTTATCATCGAAAATTCTCAGAAAAGGAAAATATGTTGCTTTTTACATATTTCAACCTTATATGGATGAATAACACAGTATAATTGGTTACTCGAAAATGAATTCTCGTTAGCATGAATGGTAACATTTTGAAGAGGCGATTATCCGATTCCAATGACCAGTTGGTAAGGCCAGCCACTCACTATCAGGTAGACTTGATCAGGTGTCAGGTCTACCTGATAGTGTGTGTGCTCATGCTTATCGGGTATCAGGTAGACCTGACAGGCGGACCGTTTCAGCCGTACCTACCTGTCAGGTCTAACTCATATTGTGTGTGCAATTGTACATATCAGGCAAACCGGACAGGTGGACCTGATGAGGTCTACCTGATAGTTTGTGTGCTCCTCAGGTATCAGGTAGACCCGACAAGCGGACCTGATCAGGTGCACCTAGCAGTTACAGTAAGTTCCCTTTATCAAACCTCTTATTGTACATATCAGGCAAACCGGACAGGTGGACCTGATGAGGTCTACCTGATAGTTTGTGTGCTCCTCAGGTATCAGGTAGACCCGACAGGCGGACCTGATCAGGTGCACCTAGCAGTTACAGTAAGTTCCCTTTATCAAACCTCTTAAAAAAAATTGAGTGCGAAGGGCTTCCACTCGTAAATATCCACCCTGTACATACATATTTTTAACACGATTATGTCGCAGAGTAACCTTGATCTTGATTATGATGATATCATCTTAGTAATAGATCAGCTGGAAGTTCTGAGAATTATTCTCCGCGGTTCCTAAGCTTCTTGTGGGCAATGTTTTTATTTCGACTCAAACTCCGGTTTAAATCAGCGCTGGTCAATTTTAACTCCCACTTAAACACACGCGGTGGTCTATTTTTGGTTATTAATATGTAGGTAGAATGATAAATATGTCAGTAGATTTCGACTCAAACTCCGGTTTAAATCAGCGCTGGTCAATTTTAACTCCCACTTAAACACACGCGGTGGTCTATTTTTGGTTATTAATACGTAGGTAGAATGATAAATATGTCAGTAGTTATCTCTACCGGTGACGTAGTCATTTCCTTTTTCTTCTTTTTTAAGAGGTTTGATAGAGGAAACTTTTAACTGCTAATGTCTTATCGTCCCGAAATCGAAGAGAAAAGGAAGACAGGATAGGAGAAAGCCAGCCGTTCTGAAAAAACCTTATCCGTCCGGGACAAAATCCGCCCCGGGCGGGAATCGAACCCGCGACCTAGCACTGATCTTGCAGGATCTAAATCTAATATGATTCTAATGCAGCCGTTTCGTATATTACGCACCAGAGTTGACTAGCCTACGTAAGTAGGTAGGTAGATATGTACATTTTTATATAACTATAGGTTTCATCTACCTACTTTATTCACGCCAGCCTATGATGTGTAGGTCATAATTATGTGCCTAATACGAGTACATATTAAAGGCCTGAAAAGCTCAGGAATCTAATACCTACATATATTCGCACCTATAACATCAGGTACCTACATGCCTGGATTACTAGACCTACATACATATTATGTAGGTAGGTACTTACTGAGTATCATGACTGTAATACAGTAATGCATGCATCATAGAGCTATTTTTCTTTCGTTCAATGCCTATTTTCATGCAAATTTTCTCTTGTTGAAGAACTCGTTTTGATCTTGCAATTTTTCTTTCGTTCAATGCCTATTTTCATGCAAATTTTCTCTTGTTGAAGAACTCGTTTTGATCTTGCAGGATCTAAATCTAATATGTATGATTCTAATGCAGCCGTTTCGTATATTACGCACCAGAGTTGACTAGCCTACGTAAGTAGGTTTCATCTACCTACTTTATTCACGCCAGCCTATGATGTGTAGGTCATAATTATGTGCCTAATACGAGTACATATTAAAGGCCTGAAAAGCTCAGGAATCTAATACCTACATATATATATTCGCACCTATAACATCAGGTACCTACATGCCTGGATTACTAGACCTACATACATAATATGTAGGTATTTGGATTTTTCCCAACTTTTTACATAGGAATCGACCATTTATTTAAAATTTTTACCCATTTGCAACTCCTCCATTGTAGGCATGTTAGGTACCTACCTAGGTAGTTGCCCATTGTGAGTAACCTACTGGCTACTGGTGAATAGACCCACCTTATTAGTAGGTATCTGTTGGATACCAGCATGACTATCTCTTATTGTATACCTATCACAGGTAGGTATTATTGTGCCAATGCCCCTCAATAAGTTATACATTACAATCAATAATTGTTGTGCATTATTCACATGTGTTAGGTTGAATCTATACTTAGGGTGCCTTAATACCTACGCATTATCATTCATCATGATAGTAACTTTTATTGATAGGTTGCTCAGTACCCCATGCAGCTTTTGAAACCTGGTGCAAAACTATAGTGATTAAAATAATTATTATTACGTCAACAATGAAAATTACTAAATAGGTCTGTGAACTATAGGTACATAATTATATAGAGTGTAAACCTTATTAAGAAAATGGTTCCCTTCCCCACTTCCCCTATGGGTCTCCCTAAGGCCCAATATAGGGGACCTTTTATGAGCAAATTTTCTCCACGTGTTAGACGTTTTTATAAAATTTTACATCAAAATGGTTTTTTTTCCTAGCCCGTACGTTCGACCTAACGACGGTTACCAGTGAAATTCTAGTTTCTGATGTGTAACAAAACTTACTAATGGTGAATAAGTAGACTAGATCCCTACTGATAGCTCCTCTAACAATGACTTCACTGTGCCAGTACAATTTTAAAAGCCAGCCGTTCTGAAAAAACCTTATCCGTCCGGGACAAAATCCGCCCCGGGCGGGAATCGAACCCGCGACCTAGCACTTTTTTTTTAGCTTGTACACATTGGATGCTAAATTGAAGAACCATGTCAGACTTTTCGCTGGTGCAGCTCCTCAGTTCTCATGAGAATCAGTGCACCCTGAAATATCCCGCAGGATGATCAAGACTGTCACCCGTCCAAATACCAACCATACAAACCGTTGCGTTGGTTCTTCAGAATCACTGAAGTTAAGCAACGTTACACTTGGTGGGTATCTGAATGAGTAAACGGCAGGGTTCTTCTAGAAGAGCTTTTCCACCGAACCACTGATTTTTCTTGGCTTCCTTTGCTGTGTTGAATTTCAAAGAAAAAGTAAACGGCAGGGTTCTTCTAGAAGAGCTTTTCCACCGAACCACTGATTTTTCTTGGCTTCCTTTGCTGTGTTGAATTTCAAAGAAAAATTCTTAGGTGTCCCTTCAATCAACAAAGATTCATTTTGTAGATAACATATGTACATACATAATTAGGTATTAGTCATCCTGTGATTTCCACAAAGGCCATTGAAAGATCAGCATAATATTAACCTAGGTACCTACCTACAAACATAGGTACCTGTCTACACAGAAAAGTTGACGCACAAAATTTTAGGAAAATCAAAGTTGTTGTTGTTTTATCAAGGGCGTAAATATGGGTATCCTTAAATCACTGAGATTAAAATTCCATTTCTCAGTTGAGATTTGAACTCGGACATCCCCATTTACCAGACGCAGACGAATGCCTTTTAGCACTTTTAGAAAGTCACTTACCTATCTGTAATACTTTATTGAATATACCCCCATAAAAAGTAATGAAGTTATGAATATTTAAAGCGAATAAGTTATTTATGCCCAGTAGGTATCTAACGTGTGGGAATTCCAACCCAACCCATCACCCATCAGACGATAGTTTGGAAGGATCAAATAAAAACATTCCCAGAGAAAATTAGAAAAACCTGATTTTGTTTTCCTGTAAACAGAAATCACATGCAACGTGCTCAATAAGCGCTCTTCACAATAAAAACCAAGTTGGGTGGCTATTCATAAACATAATGAATGTCGAGGTACTACCTACATTGATAGAATGACTCATATTTGCCTCTACCAAAATACCTCTTATTACCGGTTACGGGGAGGTGAAGGTATAATCATGTAACTATACCAACCTTTTGCCTGATTCTGGCTTGGTATTATAGAGATGAAGGTAGTATTAATAATAGGTACCTAATAAATTATTAGAGATGTAGGTAGTAATTAAAAGATTGCAGAGATAAATCCGATTCAACTGGTTTTATCAGCGATTTTTAAATACTTTTATTCTGTGATTGGTAGGAGGTAGGAATAGCAGGAGGTTATCATTTCCCGGGTATTTCCCCAATATCGGATTTATTGAGCACGTTGCAAAGATTGGTATGATAAGATCACGTTTCTTGGACAGAGATATCATATACCATACCATGTAGGTAAAATAGGTACCTCACTTTTTTTAGATATTTTTTTCTTTTTTTCTTAGACACCTATCTACGTAAGATGGATTAAAGCCAGTCTAGTTAGCTTGGTTGGTAGCGCGTCTGCCTTGTAAGCGCTAGGCCCCAGATTTTCGCCCGGGGCGGATTTTATCCTAAACGAATAATGTTCGTTCTCGGAACGGCTGCCCTTCTCCTATCCTGTCTTCCTTCCCTCTTCGATTTCGGGACGATAAGATCCTAGTAGTTACAGTTCCCTCTATCAAACCTCTTCAAAAAATCATGTTACTGTACTTTGAAATTGTCAGAATCATCAGAATCTGAATGTGCAAAAAAGGGACTTCCCCGGTTCTTCACCCGTTCCAAACGTACAATGACCTGTCTACTTGAGCACGTCTTACACAGCTATTGTCCTCTCACATGTCAGCATATACGATATCTACTTCAGAAGATGTCGCGTATAAAACGTATTCGATCACTAGGATCAAAATCAACCTGATTAGGTATGGTTATCACATGACCAAACCCGCTTCCTGTACTGCCAATTTCATCTCACATAATATTGCCTCTGCATAAACCTCATGGTACAAAGCATAAACCTCATGGTACAAAACATAAACCTCATGGTACAAAGCATAAACCTCGTGATACAAAGCATAAACCTCATGGTACAAAACATAAACCTCATGGTACAAAGCATAAACCTCGTGATACAAAACATAAACCTCATGGTACAAAGCATAAAGCTCATGGTACAAAGTATTGACGCGAAAAAAACCATGTGGCACATACTTACAAGAAAATTCAGGCTAAGAAGAACTCATTTGTCATTAATAAGTATAAGATTAAGTAGTAAAATCCCTAAAAAAAAAAAAAAAAAAAAAAAAAAAACTCTGAGAAAATGTAATATTTAATGTGGCCCCTCCGCGAATTGGTATCCAGCGCGGTATCTAGAAGTCTGAAAAATACTTCGAAGTAGTTTTATAAAATAAATTTCAATTATTTAGCCAACGAAAACCCGTAACCTAACATAGTCAACAGGCCTTTTCGTTTTTTAAGGATATAATTAACAATAATCAATGCATATTGCAAAATCTCTAGGGGTTCAAAAGTAAACTGGGTACCTACCTACAATGACCTCTGAAACATATCGTAATTTTTAAGAAGGACGTGCATCCACAAAGTACCTACTTTTCTTTCGATTTACTTTACCTGCCCATTATTCATACGCTAAATCCAATTGGGACGAGTATCAGTATCACCAAACCATGTAGGTATAAGCCATGCCATTAAGTATAAACAAACCCAACAAGTAACCAAAACAAACCAAGGTCAAGGATCAACAAAAAAAAGTAATAAATGGTCTCTGCCGCCTAAAGAACTTCGTACGCGCACAGTCATGAAAATCCGATCATCCTAAAGTACCTATTGGCCTAAGTCTAAGGTCTACCTATAAAGAATAAACAGTACCTACTCGTTTCTTTGCTATGCCATGATTTATGGTTCTTCTCTAAGTGGAGATAGGTACTCGTAGGTACACTAAACTGCCTGCTAAGGCCGGAACTTGGCCTGGCGCACTGCCGATGCCTTGCCCCTAAATCGATCTACCTATGATGGTAGGTATGACGTCTTTAGAAGTTCTCAGAATGCTCGGGAGTGTTCCATAGAATACAAATTACAGAATGGTACCTTAATATCAAAAAGAAATGATAATTATTCTGACTACAATGTGACTTGAATGTCAATGAAGTATTTAACATACGCCCTCACGAGTTACAAGACGATCAAATTTTAGTTTTGCGACGAAAATCAACTGCTATACATATAAAGACACAGACTGAGGTATTTAGAAAACCAAACTGAAAAAAATCCCACAGTCTGAGGGATATTGAGGGGCTCCTTCCTCTTTAGTGTGCTGCTCCGCATCCGATTGATCGAGACAGTGTTGCCAATAACTCAAATCTCGCCAAAGAGTTAAAAAAGATCAGTTTACATGATTTTTATGTGGCCGCGGAGTTTTTTTAACTGTAACGAAAAGGCAGTAAAGGCCATGGTAGAGTAAAGGCCACCACAATTTTTTCAACATTTGTCCAAAAGGAGGTGGACCCACCTTTAAAGGCAATCGAAGGGAGTTTCAGATAGATATCTGCTCTCTCTTCCCGGGAGCATTGTAGAAGGGTAATGGAAAGTATTCGATTTTTCTTCTTCTTTGGAATTATCAATCCGGATATTCCGGATACACACCGGACGACCGGACTTCACCGGACTCCGCGACTCCGGACGTCCGGAGTCACTCTAGTCCGGACCTTTTGCTCGGCGGCTCGGCCTCGAAAATCTTTAAATCTCGAACTCGAATCTCGAAATTCGAAATTTAAAAACTTGAAATACCAATTTTTTGATTTTCATAATTTCATATTTTGTTCATCTACCTAGTACCTACCTTTAGTCCTTTACTGCTTTACTTCGCCCTCGAACACTGGTTTTCTCCTTGGACAATACTGTGGTGTATAGGGGAATTTATAATGACCCAAAGAACCAAAGCTACACTGAAGGTGAGTCTTGAATGTTCAGAAACTAATGGATCAGTGAACTGTAGAACTCAACTCAGATAAATGACATTTATTGTAGCCCTCAAAGGAAGTTCCTTTTTGTATTGAACCTAACCCTATAATAACACTAATCACTGTGCTATTTGTGATTTTTTTTTCTTGCATTTAACCTAACCCTATAATAACACTGGTCACTGCTCGTTTGTGCCAGTTCCTTTGGTAGCAATATTCCACGGACGTGACTTCTGCACAAGCACCAAACTGAAAATTCCCTTTACTCCCACAGTATGGTACCTCTACTACAGGTTCATATCCATGATTTGTCAAGCAGTGGGGGCCCAAGAGTCCAAACATTTAGGGGGGAGGGGTTGGATGCTTCAAATTTTGGAGTCTGACATTGTTGATTGGATATTTGAAAGCTGTATATTAAGCTAAACCTGTCCTATTTCCTTTATATTAGTCACTCTCTTGAAGAAAAAAAAAATCATTCTCGGCCCGGAGTACCATAAATTGGTACCTTCGTCATCAGCAGAGTTTCTGTTTGGCATTGTTGATTGGATATTTGAAAGCTGTATATTAAGCTAAACCTGTCCTATTTCCTTTATATTAGTCACTCTCTTGAAGAAAAAAAAAAATCATTCTCGGCCCGGAGTACCATAAATTGGTACCTTCGTCATCAGCAGAGTTTCTGTTTGGTTTGCATGAGTAGACATGGGTTCGTTACATATATATCCAATATTCTTGTATTTTCATTTATTTGCATTTCGAAATTCTTTTCTACGCTTAACTGAAAGCACTGTAGCATCTCACGCTACTTAACTCAGCCAATGCAACTAATCCTAATATGAGAAATATAAGGCAAGGTCTAGTTTTATCACCTCTACCTTCAGCTTGAATCTCGTGTCGTTGTTTTTCACCTCTACCTTGAATGTCATACCGTTGAATATCCTCTGTGTCATTTAAATGTTTCAGCTGGGTTTGTATAGCTTCTTGGGTATGATTGATATTGTTTGTCCCACTCAGGTCCTCGTAATCCATAGCATTCTTCAGATTTTCGCAGAGATAAACGAAGTTGCACAAGTCACTGTTACACAAGAATGGGGAATTCAATGAAGGAATGGTTGGGAGAGAGCGGACAAATGTAGATCATTTCTCACATAAATGAAGATCAAAAGAATCTTCAAGAGAGCTGATAGACATACATGAAGACCAAACAGACCGCTAAGCTTTCTCAATTAGTTGAATATTTCGACTTTTCTAAATTTTACTTCGTCAGTCCTTCCCGATACCCAAAGTAACTGAACTCCACCCCTCATGATTTCTTTATGTTTCAGCCTATTGGTCAGATGAGAGTGATGAGATCCCCAGACCATCCTATTTCCCAATGAGAAGACCGTCCTATCCTCACTATGGGTCATATGGATCATTCAGTGACGAATTTACACGTGAGTAATCTCTACCTCTCACCAACCTCAGTGGTGCGTTGAACTTTGGATCTGGAAGTTGGTGGTTCGAGTACCTCTCTTGCAACAAACAACGCTATAGGTGGCCAATTGGATTCCCGTCCGAGGCGAACTTTATCCGAAACAGATAAACTCCGTTCTCGGAAAGGCTGGGTTTTCCCTATCCTGTCTTCCTCTCTTTTCGATATCAAGACGACTAGATCTCGTTATCACAGTCGACGTCAAACGTTTCTTCCCAGCGGTAGGTTTTGTTGAGGTACAGACAGCCTCCTCCTCCTCCAGGGTTGAGATCTGAGGGAATCATAAAGGTGTGTCCACACATAGTAGACTAGCCATCGGTCGACGTCGACTGAACCGTCTACACTGCCTCGGCAACATAGATTCGATCAACGGTCGGTCGACAATGTGTGGACACATCATCACATGAAACTTGTAGTACACTCTGATTCAGAAGTAGAAGTAGAACTAGAACTTGAAAGATTATAGAGATGAAGGTAGTATTAATAATAGGTACCTAATAAATTATTAGAGATGTAGGTAGTAATTAAAAGATTGCAGAGATAAATCCGATTCAACTGGTTTTATCAGCGATTTTTAAATACTTTTATTCTGTGATTGGTAGGAGGTAGGAATAGCAGGAGGTTATCATTTCCCGGGTATTTCCCCAATATCGGATTTATTGAGCACGTTGCAAAGATTGGTATGATAAGATCACGTTTCTTGGACAGAGATATCATATACCATACCATGTAGGTAAAATAGATACCTCACTTTTTTTAGAATTTTTTCTTAGACGTAAGATAGATTTTTTCTACGAGATAGATTAAAGCCAGTCTAGTTAGCTTGGTTGGTAGCGCGTCTGCCTTGTAAGCGCTAGGCCGAGATTGGTATGATAAGATCACGTTTCTTGGACAGAGATATCATATACCATACCATGTAGGTAAAATAGGTACCTCACTTTTTTTAGATATTTTTTTCTTTTTTTCTTAGACACCTATCTACGTAAGATGGATTAAAGCCAGTCTAGTTAGCTTGGTTGGTAGCGCGTCTGCCTTGTAAGCGCTAGGCCCCAGATTTTCGCCCGGGGCGGATTTTATCCTAAACGAATAATGTTCGTTCTCGGAACGGCTGCCCTTCTCCTATCCTGTCTTCCTTCCTTCTTGGATTTCGGGACGATAAGATCCTAGCAGTTACAGTTCCCTCTATCAAACCTCTTCAAAAAATCATGGTACTGTACTTTGAAATTGTCAGAATCATCAGAATCTGAATGTGCAAAAAAGGGAATTCCCCGGTTCTTCACCCGTTCCAAACGTACAATGACCTGTCTACTTGAGCACGTCTTACACAGCTATTGTCCTCTCACATGTCAGCATATACGATATCTACTTCAGAAGATGTCGCGTATAAAACGTATTCGATCACTAGGATCAAAATCAACCTGATTAGGTATGGTTATCACATGACCAAACCCGCTTCCTGTACTGCCAATTTCATCTCACATAATATTGCCTCTGCATAAACCTCATGGTACAAAGCATAAACCTCATGGTACAAAACATAAACCTCATGGTACAAAGCATAAACCTCGTGATACAAAGCATAAACCTCATGGTACAAAACATAAACCTCATGGTACAAAGCATAAACCTCGTGATACAAAGCATAAACCTCATGGTACAAAACATAAACCTCATGGTACAAAGCATAAACCTCGTGATACAAAGCATAAACCTCATGGTACAAAACATAAACCTCATGGTACAAAGCATAAACCTCGTGATACAAAGCATAAACCTCATGGTACAAAACATAAACCTCATGGTACAAAGCATAAACCTCGTGATACAAAACATAAACCTCATGGTACAAAGCATAAAGCTCATGGTACAAAGTATTGACGCGAAAAAAACCATGTGGCACATACTTACAAGAAAATTCAGGCTAAGAAGAACTCATTTGTCATTAATAAGTATAAGATTAAGTAGGTACCTTTATCTAACTATACCAGCTTCAATGAAATATCGAAAATCGTTAGGTACCTAACTACGTATTATGTATGTAGTAGGTATTTATTATATTAAATAATAATAATAATAATCAGATAGTAATGTGAATAAAAAAGAAAATGAGAAGAAACTAAAGTATACAGACCTAGCTATAGAAATTCAAAGGATGTGGAACATGAAGTCCTGCAAAGTTGTTCCTGTTGTCATTGGAGCCCTTGGAGCGATATCTAAAGCACTCAAGTCTGATCTTGATTCCATCCCTGGATCCTTTAATATCCATGAGATCCAGACATGTGCTTTGTTGGGCACCACTTACATCCTCAGAAGATTTGGCATTTAGAAGATTTTAATTATTCACATCTTAGATGTATTGTTTACATTTGATGTGGATATGGTATACCTGTCGGAGTGAATTCACCAAATAAACACTCTTGTTTCTTGTACCTAGGTAAAATAGTATTCAACTGCTAGGTATGTTTTCACTTGACAAATATACATATGGAATTTGTTTATTAATAAAATTATAGGGCAATACAGTTAAAAACAAACAAGATTGTTAATATTACAATCAAATTTGGAAAATGAGATTGTTTTCTCACATTTATTTCATATTGTAGATACCTATGGGAGAAGAATTAGAAGATTTTTCCAATTTCTTGAAGAATTGGAAGATTTTGCCAATTTCTTGAAGAATTACTTTATGATTTTCTTAATTTCATGGATCACGAGAGGAGCTACATCCTTAACAATGTCTGCCACAAGGAAACCAACAGAAATTGCAATAGGAAGAAATCTTCCCTCAACTTTGACATCGGTGGTGTTGGCCACATGTTTACCGTTGGCCACTTGTGTGGCGTTGGCGATTTTAGCCAACTCAGCATGGAGCTTCCCCGAAACAATGAGCTTGGTAATATGATCAGTGTAGATCTTCGTGATTTTATCTAACAATTTGGCAGCAGGGTCAGATTTGGTTGTAATTTCGTTGTTTGGGCGAGCGGTTGTGATGGGTAGGAAAAGGGTCCATCATCTGAAAAAAGTCACAATCTTGCGTTACAGAAATGTTGGACGAGCTACAGAAAAGCCTCCTGTCCACCAGGGTAGGATCTCCTTCAGTCTCAGTGTCGGCTCCACGGATTCCAGTATTTGGTGTGTCCACCTCTACTTCTACTGATGAAGATGATGACGATACCAATGTAGGTGGTACCAGCGTTTCAATCAGCGGAGCCGGTTTCGGACCTTTCTTCCGTCTCCTGGGAGGATTGGATGGCAAGGACCTCAAGAACAAGACTACCGTGAAGACAGAGGTAAGAGGCGATACGTAGAGAAGTGGGTTCTAGAGGTGTATGTAGCCAAAACCAAATGTCAGCCCAAAGCTGACGAAAAACGCCGACCCCGTCTGTACACGGGAAAAGGCGAAGAAAAAGTGGTGCACGTAGGAATAATAGTCGGGGCACTGTGGACATTTTCCTTAAATTAGTAATTAGAAATAAAAAAATTGGATACTTACGTAGACAATTAAAGGCTGACATCACTATAAAAGTATTATGTCGTTATTAAAGTTTTAATAACTCAGTTTAGCGTCAGTAATATCCACTGTCGTTTCGTCATGAAATGTATTATTAACTTTTTAGATACGTAGAGAAGTGGGTTCTAGAGGTGTATGTAGCCAAAACCAAATGTCAGCCCAAAGCTGACGAAAAACGCCGACCCCGTCTGTACACGGGAAAAGGCGAAGAAAAAGTGGTGCACGTAGGAATAATAGTCGGGGCACTGTGGACATTTTCCTTAAATTAGTAATTAGAAATAAAAAAATTGGATACTTACGTAGACAATTAAAGGCTGACATCACTATAAAAGTATTATGTCGTTATTAAAGTTTTAATAACTCAGTTTAGCGTCAGTAATATCCACTGTCGTTTCGTCATGAAATGTATTAACTTTTCACCTTGAACTTCCAGGTTATTAATGGTCGCAAAGTCACCGTCAAAGATTCAACCTACGTGTCCGACACTAATGGAATCAAGACTGTCATCCACTTGTCTGAAGTTGACATGGGTGACTCTGCCTCTGACGGTGACAAACCCAAAGCCTCTACACCTAAGACAGAAGATGATGGTGGTGAGGAAACCGACGAAAAAGAGGACAAGCCCGAATCTTCAACCCCTAGCGAGGTCGATGAAGACAAATCAGAAAGTACCCCTGAATCCGAACCCAAATCATCAACCGAGAAGAACACATCGGGAAGCAATGACGAAAACAATGAAACCTCTGTAAAAAACAACTCTGACGAAAAGCGTGAGAAATCAAACAGACATCCAGACTCTGAAGTAGAAGAGATTGAGCCATTTGGAGATGGAAATAACTATTTTAACTATAACGTTGTTGACAAAATCAAAGCTAAAGAGGTTGGTAAAAAGAAATCTGCTTAAAGATCCAATATGTGTGTAATATTGGCAACACATGCTTCAAGCTATACAAAATCAAAGCTAAAGAGGTTGGTAAAAAGAAATCTGCTTAAAGATCCAATATGTGAGTAATATTGGCAACACATGCTTCAAGCTATAGGTAACAAGGCAAAACCAGTTTTGCGAATTTGCTCATGACTTTTCTTAACAACTAACATAATCATTCAGCTTTTGTTAATATGCATAGCTTGTACATTTTAAGAAAGAACAGAACATTGTAGCACCATGTAACACGAAATAATAAGACAGATTAATAACTATTGAAAATTTAATAAGCTGCTAACAAAATCAAAGCTAAAGAGGTTGGTAAAAAGAAATCTGCTTAAAGATCCAATATGTGAGTAATATTGGCAACACATGCTTCAAGCTAAAGGTAACAAGGCAAAACCAGTTTTGCGAATTTGCTTATGACTTTTCTTAACAACTAACATAATCATTCAGCTTTTGTTAATATGCATAGCTTGTACATTTTAAGAAAGAACAGAAGATTGTAGCACCATGTAACACGAAATAATAAGACAGATTAATAACTATTGAAAATTTAATAAGCTGCTAAAAACAGTTGGAGAACAAGATAAGATGAAAAACAATGATTAAAAATAAGTTCCTACGGGTTCTATCAACACCAATGTCATGTGCAGACTAGGTATAATCCATTTAATTTTAAAAAGGTTTAGGACTTAGAACAGTGTGCTCTCACATCAGCAACATGTTGAAGGGAGTCACCAAGGTAAGTTCAACTGTTATACCTATCAAAATATAAAGTTCTTTATTATTTCCAAAGGATTGTCTGGGTGCCAAAAGTTGTTATTATTATCTATCACTTTATTAGGATTTTACAATATTTACAAACAGGTACACAAAACAAAATAACAAAATGATAAGAAATTAACAAATGAAAACGAAAATTGAATGAAGAAAAAAAAATTGAAAAATCTTAATTTGGGCGGAATTGATGCCTAGGGCATTCTCTTCCATCCAACCTAGGGTTGCCAGACGTCCTGTATTTCCCGGGATGTCCCGTATTTTGGGCACTTTTCAAAATGTTCCGTACGGGACACCCGTATTTCCCGGGACGTCCCGTATTTTGGGCACTTTTCAAAATGTCCCGTACGGGACAGGCGTGTCCCGTATTTTCCCCAGTTTCACCATCTCCTCCGGTAATTAATTTTTACCAATGTAACAAATTAAAATTTTCTGTAGCACGCCGGATTCGAACCCCGGTAGTGTAACCAAAAATATGAGAAGTGAATAATTTCTAATTTCATTAATAAATCTGAAGAAAAAACAGTCGATTTTTAAAAATCGAGTGTTTTATTTCTTCCAAAAATTGCAGGGTGAGGGCTAGGGGGGGTTAAAAAAGCTGCTTGTCCCGTATTTTCATCCAAAATCCCGTTTTTTTTACGTTTTAGGTCGCTTGTCCCGTTTTGGGCTGAAAATGATCTGGCAACCCTAATCCAACCCCTAAATTGAACTAAGTGGTTTTTGAACTAAATTCTGTCTAATGAAATACTTGGTTTGCTCATGATTTCTTATGTAATTGATAGGTCAAGGATTGTGCAGTGAAAGTTCAAAAATCAACCCTTGACTTGCTCTGTGAATTTTCATGGGGTATTTTCATTGAATGTCCCCCTAGTTTTTTGTACCAGAAATACACTAGCACAGGTGGTTTTGTTTGCATTAGTTCTCTGTATGAATTTTGAAAAGAGTTTTATTGTAGGTAAATCCCTATAAAGAGAGTATACTTTTCTAAAACTAATCTGTATGTTTGGATTGTAGTTCGTTACATATCAGAACCTTCTCATAGACAAAATAATTTGGATATGTAATTTATGAATTGCCTTTTTCTAGGATCAAATGGACGCCTTTGTGCCAGTGAAAGAAAACTGGATGGACAACACAATCGACTCCCAACTATCCGCTATATCTCGCTCAAAACGTCAAGCTCCAGGCAGAGTTGTCAGTCTTCAAGATGACACAAGAGTGAATCAAATTCTCTCAGAGAAACAGAAATCATCCGGTCTGTACAGCATTGACCCAGATGCAGAACTTCTGGATGAAAACACCTACTACGAGGTAGAGGGAAGACGACCCAGCAATCAGCAACAAGTGTTCTTCTATCAGCAAAACCAAGAACCAACGGGAAACAGCGTGTATGGAAACAGTCAACAGGTTGCTAGGCGACCAAATTATGAACCTCAATACCAAAGGAGACAAAATTACCAACAGCCTCAAGCAAGACCTCCCCGATATGAAAATGCAGATGACTACCAGAGAGTTTTACCAGTTGGCTCTCAACAGTTCCATAGAGCAGACATTGAACCCGAGAGAGAGACTTATCAAAGATCTCTACCTGTGGATTATCAAAGGCAACAGGTGGTCGATAGTTATGCCAGAGGCGATATGCAGAGTCAATTGCCTGTCACGTTTAACTGAAAATCATCAGAGTTGGTGGGTGAGGTGAGATGAATTACCAAAGATTATAAATAGAAGAGAACGAAAATGCAGTGATCATTGATCAAACGATGTCCTATACCACTATGTCTAACTTACGAGCATACCTATGAATGATTGACTTTGAATACATAAGAACTTCAAGACTATTTGGACGAAAAACGGTAACATGGAAGTCAGTACAACATACTTTTTTTTAACACATTGTAATATTATATTTATACATGAAAATAAATATCAAACGATGTCCTATACCACTATGTCTAACTTACGAGCATACCTATAAATGATTGACTTTGAATACATAAGAACTTCAAGACTATTTGGGCGAAAAACGGTAACATGGAAGTCAGTACAACATACTTTTTTTAACACATTGTAATATTATATTTTATACATGAAAATAAATATTAAACGATGTCCTATACCACTATGTCTAACTTACGAGCATACCTATAAATGATTGACTTTGAATACATAAGAACTTCAAGACTATTTGGACGAAAAACGGTAACATGGAAGATGGAAGTCAGTACAACATACTTTTTTTAATATTGTAATATTATATTTATACATGAAAATAAATATTTGTACATATAGATAATGAATAAGTTCAATGGCAAGTGAAAACAAGCATAACCTCAAAGTTAACACAAGGCAAAGATGTCAATATTGTCAATCCATCTGAGTTTGACAGATATCTTGCCAATTGCTGTCAGTAAAACCGAGGTAGGTTATCCAATGGATTTATTACTACCATCACCCTTTCCTAAACGGGTAGAAACATAGGTAGGTATTCAAAAAGAGGCCACTGCTGAATCTTATGCTCTTTCTCTTTAGTGTACTATGTGCCTATGCCTATCTGGACTTTTACTTTAATGTTCAGTGTACTTTTTGTAATTATTTCGTTTTCTGGATGATTTCAGACTTAACTACTGTCATATTCACTTCAAGTTTACCTATACCTTCATTTCCTAAATGCACAAGTGATGTAGGCTGTAATGCTTACCTACATCCCCTCATACTGAGATTGAACAAATTTTAAAACAATAATAACCTCAAGTACCTACATCACGGTAATTTTACTTTTCTAAACTTCAAAAATCCAGTTATGAAGCACATTTGCATTTCTTATCACAGTCGACGTCAAACGTTTCTTCCCAGCGGTAGGTTTTGTTGAGGTACAGACAGCCTCCTCCTCCTCCTCCAGGGTTGAGATCTGAGGGAATCATAAAGGAAAGATTGATAATTCATAAAGGTGTGTCCACACATAGTAGACTAGCCATCGGTCGACGTCGACTGAACCGTCCACACTGCCTCATAATGAATAAGTTCAATGGCAAGTGAAAACAAGCATAACCTCAAAGTTAACACAAGGCAAAGATGTCAATATTGTCAATCCATCTGACTTCGACAGATATCTTGCCAATTGCTGTCAGTAAAACCAAGGTAGGTTATCCAATGGATTTATTACTACCGTCACTCTTTCCTAAACGGGTAGAAAGATAGGTAGGTATTCAAAAAGAGGCCACTGCTGAATCTTGTGCTCTTTCTCTTTGGTGGACTATGTGCCTATCTGGACACATCATGTTTAGAGGAATATTTGATGGGAGGTAGGATGGGGAATTCAATGAAGGAATGGTTGGGAGAGAGCGGACAAATGTAGATCATTTCTCACATAAAAGATCAAAAAAGCTTCAAAAGAGCTGATAGACATACACGAAGGGTCGAAGACCAAACAGAACGCTAAGCTAAAACTTTCTCAATAATTTTGAGACCATCGGATCAGGTTCAAAGATAACGGAAAACGGGAACGTCCTTTATTTTAGATAATGGACATCATTTCATCGAAAGTTTTAGGATTAGGAAGATAAAAGGAGATAAATTTATGAATTTTACTTACTTGGTGAGAAATTGTGGACAGTTCTAGCCAAACAACAATCCGAGAAAAAACTTTTTCTTGTTTGTTTTTGTTTACATTCAAGTGATTGATACAGTGTTGCCAACAACTAAAAAATCTTGCCAAAGAGTTAAAAAAGATCAGTTTACATGATTTTTATGTGGCCCCGGAGTTTTTTAACTGTAACGAAAACGCGGTGAAGGCCAATGATATCCCTAATCACACCATTCACACCACAATTTTTTCAAAATTTGTCCCGAAAGGAGGTGAAGAGGGCTTATGGGGACCCACCTTTAAAGGCAATCGAAAAAGGAGTTTCAGATAGATATATATATCTCTCTCTTCCCGGGAGCATTGTAGAAGGGTAATGGAAAGTATTCGATTTTTTTTCTTCTTTGGAATTATCAATCCGGATACACACCGGACTCCGGACCTTTTGCTCGGTACTCTCGGTAGCACGGTAGCTCGGTCTCCACTCTCCAAGAGGCAAGAGGGCAACTGGCAAGAGATCCAAAATCCTCAGAAGCCAAAATCGAAAATATCGAAATTTAAAAACTTGGAATACCTACCAATTTTCATAATTTCACATATTGTTCATCTACCTAGTACCTACCTTTACTTACCGCCCTCGAACACTGGTTTTCTCCTCGGACAATACTGTGGTGTATAGGGGAATTTATAATGACCCAAAGAACCAAAGCTACACTGAAGGTGAGTCTTGAACATTCAGAAAGTAGGGAAGGGGATCAGTGAACTGTAGAACTCACTCAGATAAATGACATTTATTGTACCCCTCAAAGGCCCATCTCACTCATTTATACCACTTGAGTTACACTGAAGGTACTTATGCAGAAGTCACATCCGTGGAAAAGAAAGCTCCTTTTTGTATTGAACCTACTCAACCCTATAATAACACTAATCACTGTGCTATTTGTGAAAACTTTTTTTTTGCATTTAACCTAACCCTATAATAACTCTGGTCACTGCTTGTTTGTGCCAGTTCCTTTGGTAGCAATATTCCACGGACGTGACTTCTGCACTAGCACCAAACTGAAAATTCCCTTTACTCCCACAGTATGGTACTACTTACTACTACTATACCTCTACTATAGGGTCATATCCATGATTTGTCAAGCAGTGGGGGCCCAAGAGTCCAAACATTTAGGGGGGGGGGTTGGATATGTTGACAATTATAAAAAGGAAAGGAAAGGGATTTACAAGTCAGTGTGAATAAAATGACCAATTTTATTCTGAGTCTCAAATCAATTATTGTTGATCCTGCTTATGATGCATCAGTGACTACAGTGGTTTTCTCTGAGACATATAGACCATCCAAGAACTTACGGATATCCTTGTTTTTCACAGTGGTACTTTGTTGGATGAGGGCAGCTGAAATCAAAAATGAATTGACAAATTTAACAATACTGTTTCATTAAAACTCTTTCATTTAAGATCAATATTACCCATGACAAACAGAGAACTACTTTTAAATAGACCAATCTCCCTCCCCCTCTCTCTATCTCAACAAATAAGTGGTAGAAAGCAAAGAGAATTTACATTGAAGTTACATTAGCATTACACTTGTGTATGGAAGGAAACTCATATTTACCTGATCTGGACACATTTTCAATATCATTTCCTTCAATGATCAACTCATCCTTTTGTTTGGAGTTGGATACTTTGACACCAGGGGCCATCTTTACCCTTCTGATGTATTTCTCACCCAAGAAGTTACGGATTTCCAGGAGAGTGTTATTTTCAGAGGTAACACAGTTGATGGGGAAATGGGCATATGCAGCTCTCATTTTGTATAGGAAACCCTGTAGAGAACAATCCAAACATACAGATTAGTTTAAGAAAAGTATACTCTCTTTTTAGGGATTTACCTACAGTAAAACTAATGCAAACAAAACCACCTGTGCTAGTGTATTTCTGGTAAACTAGGGGGACATTCAATGAAAATACCCCATGAAAATTCAGAGCAAGTCAAGGGTTGATTCAAGAAGTTACGGATTTCCAGGAGAGTGTTATTTTCAGAGGTAACACAGTTGATGGGGAAATGGGCATATGCAGCTCTCATTTTGTATAAAAAACCCTGTAAAGAACAATCCAAAGATACAGATTAGTTTTAGAAAAGTATACTCTCTTTTTAGGGATTTACCTACAATAAAACTCTTTTCAACACTCATACAGAGAACTAATGCTAACAAAAACACCTGTGCTAGTGTATTTCTGGTACATAAAACTAGGGAGACATTCCATAAAAATTCACAGAGCAAGTCAAGGGTTGATTGTTGCACTTTCACTGCACAATCCTTGACCTATCAATTACATAAGAAATCATGAGCAAACCAAGTATTTCATTAGACAAAATTAGACAAAATTTAGTTCTTTTAACTTTTGGCACCCAGACAATCCATTTTATTTCAAAATCTATGTATTAGGTTATATCATCTGATAAAGACAATCCTTTGGAAATAATAATGAACTTTATATTTTGATAGGTACAACAGTTGAACTTACCTTGGTGACTCCCTTCAACATGTTGCTGATGTGTGAGCACACTGTTCTGACAGCAGCAATTTCTTTCTTTGTGCCGTTATCACAGTCGACGTCAAACGTTTCTTCCCAGCGGTAGGTTTTGTTGAGGTACAGACAGCCTCCTCCTCCTCCAGGGTTGAGATCTGGTGGAATTTCATAAAAGAAAGATTGATAAATCATAAAGGTGTGTCCACACATAGTAGACTAGCCATCGGTCGACGTCGACTGAACCGTCTACACTGCCTTGGCAACATAGATTCGATCAACGGTCGGTCGACAATGTGTGGACACATCATCACACGAAACTTGTAGTACACTCTGATTCAGAAGTAGAACTTGAAAACTTAAGAAACGGTCTTTTTCATTTTTCACATATGCCACTTTTGAACTCCACAATCATTATTATTCACAAGTAGGTATCTATGCAGGTACCTACCTAAAGGCCGATTTTTTTCTATCTTTTTTTCAAACATATTTTTCACAATACATACGGTCGGTCGACAATGTGTGGACACATCATCACACGAAACTTGTAGTACACTCTGATTCAGAAGTAGAACTTGAAAACTTAAGAAACAGTCTTTTTCATTTTTCACATATGCCACTTTTGAACTCCACAATCATTATTATTCACAATTAGGTATCTATGCAGGTACCTACCTAAAGGCCGATTTTTTTTCTATCTTTTTTTCAAACATATTTTTTTCACATATGCCACTTTTGAACTCCACAATCATTATTATTCACAAGTAGGTATCTATGCAGGTACCTACCTAAAGGCCGATTTTTTTTCTATCTTTTTTCAAACATATTTCTCACAATACACATTACATAATGTACAAGATAGGTTACTTACCATTTGATTCTACAATGTTCGGACGGCCCAAACACAAGTCAGCTAAATTGTAAACCAGAAAGCTTACAAAAATATATTGGTTGATTAAATTCCGGTAACACATTTTATTCACGTACGGTATATCTCACACAAGCAATGCACACAGACACAGTAAAAAATTTGATTTTCTCTTTTCCTTGCACTTTATCGCAATCAATACAGGATGTACCAGCAAAACATGGATTAGTTTCCAAACACAAGTCAGCTAAATTGTAAACCAGAAAGCTTACAAAAATATATTGGTTGATTAAATTCCGGTAACACATTTTATTCACGTAAAGTATATCTCACACAAGCAATGCACACAGACACAGTAAAAAAAAAATTGATTTTCTCTTTTCCTTGCACTTTATCGCAATCAATACAGGATGTACCAGCAAAACATGGATTAGTTTAACTCCTAAATCCATCCCGACTCTTCGCGAGGTATCCACGCTGTAAAACCCACTGAAGTGGTGGAAAGTTAAGGCGTATGGGACACGCGCGACGTTACTTAACTTCAGTGACACGACCGATGCATTGAACGTGTTCAGATGATAAGAACCTAAAACTTTAATAATAAAAACAACTCATCCCTTCGCGAGGTATCCACGCTGTAAAACCCACTGAAGTGGTGGAAAGTTAAGGCGTATGGGACACGCGCGACGTTACTTAACTTCAGTGACCTGACCGATACATTGAACGTGTTCACCTTGGCAGTTACAGTTCCCTCTATCAAATATCTTTAAAAAAAGGTACCTACTCAGAATTAAAATGTTGGACAATGTTGTCAAAATATATATGTGTTCCACAGATGCCCTAAGTCCACCCTACTCTTTTTCTCATGATTTGTACTTAACCATTTGCAGAACTCAAATGAGGTTAAAGATATTGATTGCCACATCAATGGGGACTACACTGTTGGGTGCAAAAGAGAAGGAGAAGAAGTTTATGTGCCTTTCTCATTCATACATAAATATTTTGAGGTGAGTTGAAATTTATAGATAGTTGGTACACCTACCTATCACCTTCCCCTTCCTCTTTTTTGTGGGCATGTGTTTATTTATTTATTATTATTTTTTTTTTCTTTCTGAGCTATACACCTCATGAAGTGGTCCCCCCCTAAACAAACCACAAAAATAGAATATTGTAGCCACCATCCATATAATTATTTTTGTTTGAATGATTCATTAATTTTTGCCCCTTTTTAATATTTTGCAGGTGTCCGGCAAGTTAGTGAATTCACAGGAAGCAGAGACATTTGAGTGGGCACATTGCAATGCCAGAGTATACCATCCCAAAAGTAAATATGATCCCAAAGGGGTGTTTGCATACTTTGATAATTACAAAGTAGAAGACCGAGAGAGAGTTAAATGTGTCAGTGGCATTGAAGGTAAGTTAAAAAAGGCAGACCTCTATCCTTATCCAGCAAAAGTTGAATTTGACTAGATGAAATTTTCCTTTGCTAAAGAAATAGTCAAGGTTGATTGTGAATCCACATTATTTTTTTCTTTTTTTTTCTTTTTTTAAACCAAATGTCAGTGTCCGAGCTCAAAGCAGATCACCCGTAGGGGCAGCTGTTGAGAGGCTGATGAAAACACCAACCCCATCTTGAACAGGAGAAAAAACCAAGAAGAAGTTTCCTCTTTATCTTGAGCTAGAGGCCTCCTAGGTGTAGTGAGACAGCAAAAGTAGTAAAAAATATGTGCGATACCGTAAATGACTGAAAATGGATGTACGTTTAACCTGACCAACTTTTTGATTTCCCCAGGTGTTCGCGAGTGACACACTCAATCGGGGATCCAAACGGCCTTACTAGCCTATCCCACTCAGATAGCTCAGTTGGTTTATCCCCACTACAGCAGATGAACGCTGAGCTGCAGCCTGATAGCCAAGAGTTAAGGCGGGACGGGGTTCTCGAGCATAAGTTCATCAGTTCGGATGTATTGATCTACAGGTGGGGGGATCTGGTTTATTTTTTCTTTTTGGTAGTGTCTCTCACCGTAACAATATATGTGGCCTTATGTCATGGATAAGGGTCGGTCACTATCTACAGTATCTTGGTTTTTGTGATATACAGCATATGTGTTGGTGTTATTTCTACTTCATTACAAATGTGGTTTAGAGGTTGAGGATTGTCTTGACAGACTATGAGTACCTGTGTTCCAGTGGTTTATACCTATAGTAGTAGCACAGCACATGATAGTATAACATTGAATTATTGATGTGTAGATGTAATTTACCTACTGTAGTTGGGATGGCATTCATTCTCCATCTAGTTCATAACATTATGATTTACTTGTGCTGAATGATTCTCGTGTGGGACATCCAAGGACAACTGCTTTGTCTCTAATGCAATTTACTTCGTATGCACATTTCGCCCATTTGTGGCAATGAGTTCCTCGCGACGCAAGAGTGTTGTTAAAAATGGAAATCGGTTCTATTTCTGTAGTTTGGTATTGACTTTATTCTGGTGAATTTATTCTTAAGATAACTAATATAGGCGTTATAGGAGTAAATCAGCGTTTTTGGTGGGATCCGTGTTGCAGCTTATATGGAGTTTGTCTTTGCCGCCTTTTCAGTAGGTTAACTGGTCTTGTGAATTCAGTCTACAAGTTTAGACAGGCGCCACGCTGGTTTAGG
>NW_007380343.1:0-4987 GCF_000475195.1 Diaphorina citri | reverse complement strand
GACAGACATGGAGTTGTTTTGATGGCGACCCTTCTTTGCAAACTGCAGCTGACACTATTCTTTACGTTTACACTCGATCTACGTTAGGCACATAACCACTTGGGTCCATATCAATGAAGAGAGTCCATGAACCGATACAACATCCTTAAAGGGTTACTCTTTTTTTTAATAGATGAAAAAAGGACCATTAATACTTATTACTATTAATGTAGTTCAAGGCTGTTAATGGATGATACAAAACACGAGGATAAAAATAATAATACTAATAATTAATCCTTTTATTTTTTATTCACAAAGTCGTCGGCTATAAAACATCGTACCTTTATTGTTGCAATAGGAGTTTACCAGATACAGCATCGGCTAAAGACGCAAATATGTGTCACTGTAATACTGCATACAGAATGAAAAGTCTACGGAGACAAGTGCCGCAGCATACTGTTACGTTACGGGAATCCGGCTACATATCTCTAGGCCTTAGGAAATCTGCTCACGACATAATAGTTTACACACGCCTAGGTTATCTCAATAATCACCTGTCTGGTTTGGGACACCATTCAAAAAAAAAAAAAAAAATTCCTCCAAATTGTCTCCCTCGACATTGACGATTCCAAGAATAACAGGGCTTCAGCTTCTCTCTTCCATCTGTCCTATCCTCTTTCGGGTCGGCAAGGCTCTTGCTTGTAATAGGTGGGGGGCCCGCTCCTTAAGCTTGGGGCGCTGGCTCCGCGCGAATATTGAATATTCCGTCTGCGCGCGGATGGTTGGTTCAATTGAGTATCAAATCAGTCCGGATATCCGACCGACCATTCAAGAAAGAAGGAAAGAGTCAGCATTTAAAATTGCCTGTCGGATAAATCGGTCGCGAGACGGAACAAACGCGGATCTAGCACCCAATCTAAGGGGGGCGAGCCCTAAAAGAGAGCCAGAATGGTCTACCCTCAAGCAAAATCCTTGTCGACCGAAGGAAGATAAAGCTTAAAGGTGCTCCGGTCATGAGAGTGTCATGGAGCTCGTGTTCTACCTGTTGCAATGAGGTGAACGTGCTACTAGGTAACCTTTTGACCACGTAAGTTGCACGATAGCGCGGCGATCTAATACAATTAAAAATGTTAAACAAACTACACTAAAACTAAATAAAGTCTCACACAGATGATGAAGGCTTACCCAGTCGGACCAGACGTACGTGCCGAGGGACGCCATTTCTTACGACACGATGTTCGAAGGCCTGAAGCTTGGGAGTAGTTAGTCTTACGGGACGTGGACACTGGCCTCTAACCCGGATTTACGTTACTAGCAGCTTTAGAACCATTTTACATAGAGACAGACGGAACGTATCGGGCGTCCCATGGCTACCGCCACCCACCCCACCTTTCTTCTTTAAAGTTTTGACTTGACCGCCATCTGCTAGGATTTTCCACACGGTAGTGTATCCTAGCTCGTACCGGCAATCCTAACTTGTACGCCTAGAACTGGCCGGAGGTTGCACCTTGGCAAGCTTGATACGAGACGCTGTGTGGATTATGTTCGTAATAGCATGCGGAATTGGGTGATGTCGGTGTGAAATAACCAGACGTATATTTAGCAATTCCACACCATTGAACCCGGTTTGTCCTCCCGCCGCCCAAGGTAGGGTAGGTTCCGGCACCTGGAAAGTGTATTGGGGCTACATAAACTCTTAAACTGGTGTGTCGATTGGTCTAGCAGATGCCCCAATCACCATCCTGTTGGCGCCGGAATCACCCAAACGGAAGGTGAGGTTCATCAGATAAAAGATAATGTAACATTGTACTCCTATATAAAGTGAAACATCATCGAAACGTAACAGCCTGAAGTTTGAAGTTTCAGTCTTCCACTATCGGGCCATCGGGTAACCCCGTATTGTTAACCAAACTTGAAATCTTCCAGACGTTTTGATCCCCGCGTGCGATATCCCTTAGGACTCTCTTCCTGTCTTTTCCTCCACAAAACAACGCCTGTATGAGCCATCCTCCTCCTCCTCCAGGGTTGAGATCTGAGGGAATCATAAAGGTGTGTCCACACATAGTAGACTAGCCATCGGTCGACGTCGACTGAACCGTCTACACTGCCTCGGCAACATAGATTCGATCAACGGTCGGTCGACAATGTGTGGACACATCATCACATGAAACTTGTAGTACACTCTGATTCAGAAGTAGAAGTAGAACTAGAACTTGAAAGCTTAAGAAACGGTCTTTTTCATTTTTCACATATGCCACTTTTGAACTCCACAATCATTATTATTCACAAGTAGGTATCTATGCAGGTACCTACCTAAAGGCCGATTTTTTTTCTATCTTTTTTCAAACATATTTCTCACAATACACATTACATAATGTACAAGATAGGTTACTTACCATTTGATTCTACAATGTTCGGACGGCCCAAACACAAGTCAGCTAAATTGTAAACCAGAAAGCTTACAAAAATATATTGGTTGATTAAATTCCGGTAACACATTTTATTCACGTACGGTATATCTCACACAAGCAATGCACACAGACACAGTAAAAAATTTGATTTTCTCTTTTCCTTGCACTTTATCGCAATCAATACAGGATGTACCAGCAAAACATGGATTAGTTTACTCCTAAATCCATCCCGACTCTTCGCGAGGTATCCACGCTGTAAAACCCACTGAAGTGGTGGAAAGTTAAGGCGTATGGGACACGCGCGACGTTACTTAACTTCAGTGACACGACCGATGCATTGAACGTGTTCAGATGATAAGAACCTAAAACTTTAATAATAAAAACAACTCATCCCTTAAGAAATTTAACTTAAATCTCTCACATAGCAAAGCATTTCGCGCGGCCTGTGCAAAATCGTGGAAACATTTTGATGTTAAAAAGTGCATCTTCAAAGCTATACAAATCAGAGCGAAAATAATACTTTTCTATACATTATGATAAGGAAGGTAAAAAGAGAAAACGGACACCCTATAAATATAATTCAATCTAGAAAAAGTTTATCTCGGTGTAGCCTAGACATAGGTACTAATACCACTAGTGTTCATGTTGGCACTTATCATACTTTTACTTGGCCTCATGTAAAGGCTGGTATGTAACCTTGATGATGTCATGCATGGCTTTTCTCAATGCAAAAAAAGGCCAGATTTTAATTTTTGAAATTTTGTAACAAAACCCATTTGCTATTTTTGGTGGCTTCCCAAAAAGTACTAGAGAAAACATGCTTATTGATGGCTGAATGGAGGGTTACATACCCTCTTCATTATTAGGATATATTCTTTCTTTCTTAATTTTAAAGTTTTGTAAACAATTAGCACTCAGTTCACTCTATTAGATACAAACACCTTGTCTTTAATTATCTAGTTTCTTTTCTTAGGACAAATTTAAAAAATCCCATTTTCTGTAACCCTCCATTTAGCAATAAATTCAGGTCCATACCAGGCCCAAGTCTTAATTGAAAGATTACTAAATATTGCCTTAGTACTGTTCCTAGAATCCCAAAGTCCTACAGCATGTTAAATGAAAAGAAACTAAATGCAGGATTTTAGCAATAACAAACATATCTTTATTCTGGCTATGTTGACAATTATAAAAAGGAAAGGAAAGGGATTTACAAGTCAGTGTGAATAAAATGACCAATTTTATTCTGAGTCTCAAATCAATTATTGTTGATCCTGCTTATGATGCATCAGTGACTACAGTGGTTTTCTCTGAGACATATAGACCATCCAAGAACTTACGGATATCCTTGTTTTTCACAGTGGTACTTTGTTGGATGAGGGCAGCTGAAATCAAAAATGAATTGACAAATTTAACAATACTGTTTCATTAAAACTCTTTCATTTAAGATCAATATTACCCATGACAAACAGAGAACTACTTTTAAATAGACCAATCTCCCTCCCCCTCTCTCTATCTCAACAAATAAGTGGTAGAAAGCAAAGAGAATTTACATTGAAGTTACATTAGCATTACACTTGTGTATGGAAGGAAACTCATATTTACCTGATCTGGACACATTTTCAATATCATTTCCTTCAATGATCAACTCATCCTTTTGTTTGGAGTTGGATACTTTGACACCAGGGGCCATCTTTACCCTTCTGATGTATTTCTCACCCAAGAAGTTACGGATTTCCAGGAGAGTGTTATTTTCAGAGGTAACACAGTTGATGGGGAAATGGGCATATGCAGCTCTCATTTTGTATAAAAAACCCTGTAAAGAACAATCCAAAGATACAGATTAGTTTTAGAAAAGTATACTCTCTTTTTAGGGATTTACCTACAATAAAACTCTTTTCAACACTCATACAGAGAACTAATGCTAACAAAAACACCTGTGCTAGTGTATTTCTGGTACATAAAACTAGGGAGACATTCCATAAAAATTCACAGAGCAAGTCAAGGGTTGATTGTTGCACTTTCACTGCACAATCCTTGACCTATCAATTACATAAGAAATCATGAGCAAACCAAGTATTTCATTAGACAAAATTAGACAAAATTTAGTTCTTTTAACTTTTGGCACCCAGACAATCCATTTTATTTCAAAATCTATGTATTAGGTTATATCATCTGATAAAGACAATCCTTTGGAAATAATAATGAACTTTATATTTTGATAGGTACAACAGTTGAACTTACCTTGGTGACTCCCTTCAACATGTTGCTGATGTGAGAGCACACTGTTCTGACAGCAGCAATTTCTTTCTTTGTGCCAAACCATTTTTCTACTTTCAACACTCTTTTGTTCACCATGTGAATGTCAATCGCTAAATGTTTGAAGTCCCTCTTCAAGGTACCTCTTGGTCCTTTGACTGTGACGGTTCTGGCTTTCACAAAGCATTGCAGACCTCTGGGGATCTTTACAGTCTGGTTGGACACAATTTGTCTCATTCTGAAAGGGGGACAGATAATGAATAAGTTCAATGGCAAGTGAAAACAAGCATAACCTCAAAGTTAACACAAGGCAAAGATGTCAATATTGTCAATCCATCTGA
>NW_007380342.1:40509-54927 GCF_000475195.1 Diaphorina citri | reverse complement strand
CCACAGAGAACTCAATTCTGCACCAATCAGATTGTTCAATGAAAACAACGATCGCCAACAGAGACACATGTCTAAAAATAGCGAAGACAAAAAGTAGGTACTGCACCAATCAGATTGTTCAATGAAAACAACGATCGCCAACAGAGACACATTTCTAAAAATAGCGAAGACAAAAAGTAGGTACAGATTAGACCACAGAGAACTCAATTCTGCACCAATCAGATTGTTCAATGAAAACAACGATCGCCAACAGAGACACATGTCTAAAAAGTAAAAAAATAGCGAAGACAAAAAGTAGGTAAAAAAGGAAGTTACAATAACTGGAATCTCTTAAATAAAAAAAGAACATGCTCAATACATTTTGAGGAACTTTGAAAAATGAGATGAAAATGTGTACAAAATACATGAAGAGAGAAGTAAAACACAGGGTGACTTGCAAAGGGGAACCGGCCCACAGAGCAAGATCGATATTTCGGTCAAAATTAATGGAAAAATAAAACTCGATAGTGAGAGATTTCTTCTATCCAGGGTTCCACATCTACAGTTGCGGAGTAAAGTAACAGAATGTGTACAAAATACATGAAGAGAGAAGTAAAACACAGGGTGACTTGCAAAGGGGAACCGGCCCACAGAGCAAGATCGATATTTCGGACAAAATTAATGGAAAAATAAAACTCGATAAGTAGTGAGAGATTTCTTCTATCCAGGGTTCCACATCTACAGTTGTGGAGTAAAGTAACAGGGCAGACGTCATAAAACTATTGGACTTCATTGGAGATTTGGAAAAAAAATTATAGGTGTAGGTAGGTACCCCAGACTGTAAAGTAGGGCATGGTGGGAAACATTCTCCCAAAGTTTTCTTCGTTCTTGTCTTTTATGCAATGAGGTAGCCCACTATGAATCAAAAGATATCACATCCTACTACCAATATCATTGTCAAAGTTCAATCAATTTGTGAGTTGACAATATATCACCTTAATCGATCATTCGATCTACCTTAATCGATCAGTCACAAAGTAACAGGGCAGACGTCATAAAACTATTGGACTTCATTGGAGATTTGGAAAAAAAAATTATAGGTGTAGGTAGGTACCCCAGACTTAAAGTAACAGGGCAGACGTCATAAAACTATTGGACTTCATTGGAGATTTGGAAAAAAAAATTATAGGTGTAGGTAGGTACCCCAGACTGTAAAGTAGGACATGGTGGGAAACATTCTCCCAAAGTTTTCTTCGTTCTTGTCTTTTATGCAAAAGCAATCAGTTTAAAATGTCTGAATGGGAATTCCAGGAAGCACCAAGTTATCAAAATACTGATGATATTGATGACTGAAGAACTAGGGAGGTCTTAACACTTCAAGTTAGAAGAGCAAACGCGTCTTACTCGTCTGTTTAGAACAGCAAACACAAACAGATTTGGTTTAGATGTTTAGAACAGCAAACAGGTTCGGTTTAGAACAGCAAACACGTCCGGTTTAGAACAGCAAACACGTCCAGTTTAGAACAGTAGATAACGTCCGTCAAGTTATCAAAATACTGATGATATTGATGACTGAAGAACTAGGGAGGTCTTAACACTTCAAGTTAGAAGAGCAAACGCGTCTTACTCGTCTGTTTAGAACAGCAAACACAAACAGATTTGGTTTAGATGTTTAGAACAGCAAACAGGTCCGGTTTGGAACAGCAAACACGTCCGGTTTAGAACAGCAAACAGGTCCGGTTTAGAACAGCAAACACGTCCGGTTTAGAACAGTATATAACGTCCGGTTTAGAACAGCAATCACGTCCGATTTAGAACAGCAAACACGTCCGGTTTAGAACAGTAAATAACGTCCGGTTTAGAACAGTAAATAACGTCCGGTTTAGAACAGCAAACACGTCCGGTTTAGAACAGCAAACAGGTCCGGTTTAGAACAGCAAACAGGTCCGGCAAGTTATCAAAATACTGATGATATTGATGACTGAAGAACTAGGGAGGTCTTAACACTTCAAGTTAGAAGAGCAAACGCGTCTTACTCATCTGTTTAGAACAGCAAACACAAACAGATTTGGTTTAGATGTTTAGAACAGCAAACAGGTCCGGCTTAGAACAGCAATCACGTCCGATTTAGAACAGCAAACAGGTCCTGTTTTTGTTGCGGCATAGTTTTCGTTTGGGTGGTGACGAGGGAGTGTCCGGGGTGGACAGAGGGGTTTGTGTTTGGCCAGTCCCTCCCTGGTGGGTGTGTAGGACGGAGGGGGGTCTGGAGTGCGGGGTAGGAGGGTCTGTACTATGTATGTCATCAGAGCGAGAGGTGGACAGGTTGGACAGTTCTCGATCCTTGTCCTTGGGATGGGAGTTGTTGGAGTGATAGAACGAACGCGTGAACTTGCTCCGGACTGATTTACCTGCAATAGTAGGAAATACATGTCATAAGAAAGAAAAGAAGATCACGGCTGAGTTGGATGAACCAGGGGCCAGGTTGCAATTGATTTGAAAGTGATGGGATATGAAACGAAAGGCAAATTGTTGAGGAAGCCAAGACCTAGTGAGAATTGGTAAGGTAGGTAATTAGGAAATAGGAAAGGCAATAGTGATATGAATAGAATTCAGCCACAACTTTGTGATTTATCCGTTAACGTCAATCTTGGAAAAAGCGATGGTGAAAGGGAAACACCATTTTCAAATAACTTGGGATGGGTGTTGTTGGAGTGATAGAACGAACGCGTGGGGACCGCGACCGGTTCAAATCACAGTGACAAAGGTGAGTTGCCTTATAGTTTGACACGGCCTTTCAGTATATTTGTTCGTTGTTCTCACTCAAATTTCAGTGGAATGTACATTTTTCCTACTCAAAAGCAGGTAGGTAGAGAAGTTGACGTTTTCCGGAGAAGTTTGTGAGAATTCAGCCACAACTTTGTGATTTATCCGTTAACGTCAATCTTGGAAAAAGCGATGGTGAAAGGGAAACACCATTTTCAAATAACTCAGTATTGTGGGGACCGCGACCGGTTCAAATCACAGTGGTAAAGGTGAGATGCCTTATAGTTTGACACGGCCTTTCAGTATATTTGTTCGTTGTTCTCACTCAAATTTCAGTGGAATGTACATTTTTCCTACTCAAAAGTAGGTAGGTAGAGAAGTTGACGTTTTCCGGAGAAGTTTGAAAGTAGGTTACTTACCGAGCTGTTTGTTTCGCCTCAGACTCGCAAACCGTGTGGTTCTATTGTGATGAAGCGATGTACTTCCACTAGGAGTGATGCTTCCCCCTATCGAGTGAGAGGTATCCGAGTCTGGAGTTGCTATCTTATCACAGTTCAGAGTTGTCACTGGAAATTTGCAAAAGGAGAAAAGAGAAATCTTAGTAATGTTGAAAACAAGAAGTTTACCCACCAAGTTTAGGAGGAATTGGGTGTATTTTGGAAAGCGCCTTCGTAGGTCCGTAGTAGCTTAACCCATCCTTTAGGGCTGTCTAGCCCCTACACCTAAGCCTCAGATTGGGCTTTTTGCGTATATCACCGGAAAGCTCCTTGGTCCTATGTTGTGGATGAATGCCTCTGTCATATGAAAATTAATCAATCACATGGAACACCAGTCGACGGAACAATACCAACTTTGGAAAGTAAATGGGTAAATATTCATGTGTTTGGTCTCTTTGGGCGTAATTTAGGGGATCAAACTAGATCCAGAACAGAACAAATTTCGAATACATTGTGTGAAGGGAATAGATTATATTGATTAACACTGTTGAGAGATTAGATTATATTGATTACCTGTAAACTCAATATCCTTGGTACCGCCTGCATCTGCAAACTCTTCTATCGGCTTCTCTATCTTGTCATGATCAATCCATGTCAACCCCATTTCCACCTGTCAATAAAATTTAATTCAGTTTAGCAATAAGTTAGCAAACCAGCCTAGTTATCAATAAGTTAGCAAACCAGCCTAGTTATCAATAAGTTAGCAAACCAGCCTAGTTATCAATAAGTTAGCAAACCAGCCTAGTTAGCTTGGAAAAGTGGCAATCCAAGGAAAAGTATCGGACAAGGCACGTCTGCCTTGCAAGCTATAGGTTCCGGGATCGATTCCCGTCTCGGGCGAACTTTATCCTACAAACAAGGTTTGTTCTCGGAATGCCGGGTTTTCTCCTTTCCTGTCCTCCTTCTCTCTTCGATTTCGGGGAAATTAATCAGCTACATATGTACCGTTTGGAAGGTGGCAATCCAAAGAAAAGTATCGGACAAGGCACGTCTGCCTTGCAAGCGTTAGGTTCCGGGATCGATTCCCGTCTCGGGCGAACTTTATCCTAAACAAACAATGTTTGTTCTCGGAATGCCGGGGTTTCTCCTTTCCTGTCCTCCTTCTCTCTTCGATTTCGGGAAAATTAATAAGCTATGTACCTATAGCTCCGCTCTATTCTCTTACCTTCTCAGCAAGATCCTGCCAGTGCTTCCTATTCTCATAGGTTCCATCATACAAAGGTTGAATCCAAGGGAATGTATCGGACATGACTTTGTACAGAGGCAAACAGATGACATCGATGAAGCCCACTTGCATCTGAGGGAAAAATAATACACATTTTTGGTTAAAAAAATAAATAAATAAGAAAATAAAACAAGGTAGGTATCTAATAAAGTGTGGATAGACGGATCCATTTGCTCAGTCCTACATTCCAGGGACATAGTTATTTTGGTGAAATAGGATTAATCAGGCAGACTGGGTTGTTCTTCAGTACCCTCTCGGCACTCTTGCAATCCTAGTACTGAATAAACCCACAGACCAATGCTAGGAAACCTCAAGGAAGGTAAGACTTAACCATAGTTTTTCTACATTTTGCTTAACCCAATTGGTTTAAATTTAATCTCAAAGTATTTCTGACCCTAGCTGAAGAAAACATATCAAGAATTCAAATCTCAAGAACCAAGACCTATATCTTTCACGTTTTCGTAGTTGAATCGATGCGATGCAGTCCTACATTCACCTAACATCCCTAGCTGAAGAAAACATATCAAGAATTCAAATCTCAAGAACCAAGACCTATATCTTTCACGTTTTGTGACGTTTTCGTAGTTGAATCGATGCGATGTGATGGGCCTATACTGCTCAGAAACAAATAAACTGGTTAACAGAAGATGGGTATGGTTGGACCATGTATGCGCTTTCCCTAGCTGAAGAAAACATATCAAGAATTCAAATCTCAAGAACCAAGACCTATATCTTTCACGTTTTCGTAGTTGAATCGATGCGATGTGATGGGCCTATACTGCTCAGAAACAAATAAACTGGTTAACAGTATAACAGAAGATGGGTATGGTTGGACCATGTATGCGCTTACCTTCAGTTTTCTGTATTAATTCTACATAAACGTCATGTCTTTAAGGTATGTCTACAATACTTATCACAGGATTCAAGATTCTCTCACCTGAGGTAGTTCGTCTTTTCTCTCCCTATCCATCATCGCCACTGGTTGTGTATTGAGTTGCAACTTCTCCAGGTCTCCCTGATCAAAAAACTCATCCGCCACTAGTTTCGCCATCTTGTGCTGAACCTCCCACGGTTTGGCGATGGCTCCCACGTCACAAGCCGTCATCATCATGCCTGGAATTGAACCCAAGGTCTCTAGATTAGTAGGAAACGGATTCTCGCATTCTGATTGGTTCTTTCATTTTGGGTTGATGACTCATTGCTGCCATATCCATCTGGATAACGTATAGGTTAGGTAGAGAGAGACTAGATTAGTAGGAAACGGACGGTAACCGCGAGCGTTGAAACGGCAGAGATATACTCGTAGTGGACCCGAATTTTACTCTTAAATCTTTCCCTTTTCTTGACCCATCTTCCAAAGTTTTCCCCTTTCCCGAAATTGCCAATAGTATGGTTAACCCAGCCTAGTTAGCTTGAAAGTACGTGCCTATCTTTTCTGTAAGCCTTAGGTCACGGGTCCGATACTCGCCCGCCGCAAACTTTATCCTAGTCCCTAATCCTACACATATAAGATAAGGTTCGTTCTCGGAACGTCTAGCTTTCTCCTCTCTTCGATTTCGGGAGGATAAGAATTTTGTAGTTACAGTTTTCACTATCAAACCAAGGGGTTTTCGGATTCCCATGGTACTTACGTGCTGTTCTACAGGTGCTGTCTAAGTAGTGATACCCTCCCAGATCACTGCTTAGATGGATGGGTATACCATTTATAAAAAATGTATGTTCTGAGAGTTTTGTCGGAACGGCAGAGATATACTCGTAGTGGACCCGAATTTTACTCTTAAATCTTCCCCTTTTCTTGACCCATCTTTCAAAGTTTTCCCCTTTCCCGAAATTGCCAATAGTATGGCTAACCCAGCCTAATAGTTTGTAACGGCAGAGATATACTCGTAGTGGACCCGAATTTTACTCTTAAATCTTCCCCTTTTCTTGACCCATCTTTCAAAGTTTTCCCCTTTCTCGAAATTGCCAATAGTATGGCTAACCCAGCCTAATAGTTAGTTTGAAAGTACGTGCCTATCTTTTCTGTAAGCCTTAGGTCATGGGTCCGATACTCGCCCGCCGCAAACTTTATCCTAGTCCCTAATCCTACACAGATAAGATAAGGTTCGTTCTCGGAACGGCTGGCTTTCTCCTCTCTTCGATTTCGGGAGGATAAGAATTTTGTCGTTACAGTTTTCATTACCTACCTACGTGCTGTTCTACAGGTGCTGTCTAACTAGTGATACCCTCCCAGATCACTGCTTAGAGTCTTAGACGGATGGGTATACCATTTATAAAAAATGTATGTTCTGAGAGTTTTGTCGATCAAAAATAAATGGAAACTTGTTAAATTAAATTAGATATGGATCATGCGTGTACTCACCACATAGCAGCTGTTTCTTCTCTTCGCTCTGCCAGTCAAACTCTCCATTCTCCACGAGTTGGATGAAGCGATTCTTCTTCTTGAAGTACATGGCCAGGTCAGTGGATAGAATGGAGTTCTCTACTAGCTTCATCACGATGCGATAATCATGGGGGGATAGGGCTTGAAATATGTTGTTGCCATCTGTGGAGGAATGGAATGGTCATAATATTATAGGGCTGCTTTTTTTCCCCCTTTTATGCACTTTAACACTATGAACAGTGGGTTGTTCGCGCCGAAACGGATTAGTTGGGTTGGGTATTGACGGTGCATCTAAATCCGAATCAGGACTGATCAATGCTATGTTCACTCTCTGACACGGCCCCAATGCGGGCACTTGTTCAATCAATCAGAGGAAATTATTTTGCCCATCTTTGCAAATACTCCACTCTGATTGGTTGCTGACCACCTAGTGTCAATGAGGTAGCCCACTATGAATCAAAAGATATCACATCCTACTACCAATATCATTGTCAAAGTTCAATCAATTTGTGAGTTGACAATATATCACCTTAATCGATCATTCGATCTACCTTAATCGATCAGTCACAAACAATATCTCACAAGATTTGACCCATAGTGTGGTCAAATATTTCAGAAGGTTCCCAGTTTATACTCACCGGAATTGAGTATCATAACACATTGATCAAAATGATGATGCTCCATGGTGCTGGTTGTATACAGGATAGCCAGCGGTGACTCAGTCTTGGTTTGAAACGCATTGTTTGTACCCCTGAAATTAACAAAGATATATTTGAACTATTTGAGGACAAAGGCGAAAAGTACAATGTTATACATTATTCAGTGCACTGCAGCAAAGGAACAAAGTAAGATTCAGTGAATGAATGTCTGAATGAGTAGGTAAATAATTAAATAGCCATTATGAGGTAGCCCACTATGAATCAAAAGATATCACATCCTACTACCAATATCATTGTCAAAGTTCAATCAATTTGTGAGTTGACAATATTATATCACCTTAATCGATCTACCTTAATCTATCAGTCAAAAACAATATCTCACAAGATTTGACCCATAGTGTGGTCAAATATTTCAGAAGGTTCCCAGTTTATACTCACCGGAATTGAGTATCATAACACATTGATCAAAATGATGATGCTCCATGGTGCTGGTTGTATACAGGATAGCCAGCGGTGACTCAGTCTTGGTTTGAAACGCATTGTTTGTACCCCTGAAATTAACAAACATTTATTTGAACTATTTGAGGACAAAGGCGAAAAGTACGATGTTATACATTATTCAGTGCACTGCAGCAAAGGAACAAAGTAAGATTCAGTGAATGAATGTCTGAATGAGTAGGTAAATAATTAAATAGCGATTCCAAAACTGCTACTGTCTGTGATTCGACAGTCAATATTTGCCGCTATCGCCAGGAAGAGTTCAAAACTTCAAAGTCAACGTCAAAATTTGATCATCAGTTCGTCACAGAAGGCGTGGAGGTTAACGTCTATAGTGAATGTTCGCAGATTCGTACAAAAGGTTAACCCGACCTTCTGGGCTGTTTGCCTCTAGACCTAAGTCTCACAGTGGGCTTTTTGTCCATGAAATAGATAGCCAATGTTAAGCTGTGTCCACACATAGTCGATGCCCTCGATGTCGACTGAAACCGTATACTGCCTCAAGAACATAGATTCACCTCGTCGGCGCGGAGACAACTATGTGTAGACTCAACTCGATGTCGACTGAAACCGTACACTGCCTCAAGAACATAGATTCACCTCGTCGGCGCGGAGACAACTATGTGTAGACTCAGACAGTGGGCTTTTTGTCCATGAAATAGATAGCCAATGTTAAGCTGTGTCCACACATAGTCGATGCCCTCGATGTCGACTGAAACCGTACACTGCCTCAAGAACATAGATTCACCTCGTCGGCGCGGAGACAACTATGTGTAGACTCAGCTTTACCTACTGTTTATGTGTTGTCAATTTGGATATTGGAAAATTGAAAATTCAAATATGATGCGTATAACAGGACTAACACGTTACTTACCTGTGATCTAAGTCATGACATAGACATGCCACTAGAAGGCCAAGGATCTCCAGGTCTGACATGAACCTCTCCATCTTGCCTGTCTTGAGCATGGCAAACATAGTTTGGGCCACGTTGAGTGCATGACGCCAGTTGTGATATTTCACGGGACGGTAGTTCTTCTTCACACTTAGCACCCATCTGAAATCATTAAACCAAGTGAGTTCTAAGTTTCAACTCGACGATTTTGCATTTTAGTTTGTCAAATCTCTGCTGTATGCCTGCTCGTGTGTTCGTTTCACTATAACTCTTGAACGCTTTAGTCAATTTTGAATTTGGAGAAAATGTTCAACACAGAAGGGAAATTCGCTCGTTACTCGTTAGATTTTGATCCAAATCTGTCTTTGATTGCTCCGTAAGGACCCTTTTTCTGAGTCTGAGACCAACTGTTTTGCAAATTATTTCCGAGCAAACGCTTTAGTCAATTTTGAATTTGGAGAAAATGTTCAACACAGAAGGGAAATTCGCTCGTTACTCGTTAGATTTTGATCCAAATCAGGTCTTTGATTGCTCCGTAAGGACCCTTTTTCTCAGACAAACTGTTTTGGCGATTATTTCCGAGCAGTCTAAGGCGCGTTTAGTTCTTCTTAGTAAGTAACTGGGGGTACTCAGAAAATTTGAGAAAAGTGAGAACTTAACGCTTTAGTCAATTTTGAATTTGGAGAAAATGTTCAACACAGAAGGGAAATTCGCTCGTTACTCGTTAGATTTTGATCCAAATCAGTTCTTTGATTGCTCCGTAAGGACCCTTTTTCTGAGACCAACTGTTTTGGCCATTATTTCCGAGCGGTCTAAGGCGCGTTTAGTTCTTCTTAGTAGGTAACTGGGGGTACTCAGAAAATTTGAGAAACATGTGCGAATACTCACCTGCACAGAACATCATACGGGATATGAAACTGTTTGACCAGATCACATTCCAGGAACATTCTAATGGTGGCCCGACATGTATCCATATCCGACAAATCAAAGTCTATGAATGTAAAGCTATAAAGGTTGTATACTTGGGCTGATGGTATGGTGTCCTTGATAAGCTTACGAGTATCCTCACCAGAGGCCGTGGCGTGATAGGAGAGACACTCCAACGCCACCTGGAATGAAAACAATCGATTTTTCCTGGACTAAGTTCAAAATTTTATAATTTCATTTTATATCGGGATTATCGAGGTATATGCCCGAACACTCCCTAAACATTCTCAGAGGGTAAAAGGTGACTTAACATGAGATTTTAGATCATAGTCTACGCAAATTACCCTGAACGTGTCAAAAGCTATTTGCTTAAGTTAAAATCTAGTAGTAGTTCTGCTTTTTTCCATGAATACTGGGGAGATGACTGGACAATAGAGAGTTTTTGCACCGCTAACTTACGACGCTAATTTTTCGTCAGATAACGTTTAAGAGTTCAATTAACGGGACGCCAATTTTGGAGTTGCAAAAACTCTCTATTGCCTGCGATGATCTCGAAACCATGAAAGTGACCGGCTGGTGTTCCAAAGTAAAAGATAGGACAATGTGGAGGCTCATTGTGGAGAAGGCCCGCCTCGGGTTGTAGTGCTGTTTGGTAAGGTAAAGCACCGTTTCCAATTGGAAAAAAAATCGTGTCGTGTGTAAGTGGGAACACTCTCATTTAATACCTGAAGGACGTGCGGGAAAAAATCGGACGAAACTTACGATAAGTGGGAACTGGCCTTTGGTTAACTGGGAACATTCTTTTCCATGACGAGTAGGTTACTTACCGAGCTGTTTGTTTCGCCTCAGACTCGCAAACCGTGTGGTTCTATTGTGATGAAGCGATGTACTTCCACTAGGAGTGATGCTTCCCCCTATCGAGTGAGAGGTATCCGAGTCTGGAGTTGCTATCTTATCACAGTTCAGAGTTGTCACTGGAAATTTGCAAAAGGAGAAAAGAGAAATCTTAGTAATGTTGAAAACAAGAAGTTTACCCACCAAGTTTAGGAGGAATTGGGTGCATTTTGGAAAGCGCCTTCGTAGATCCGTAGTAGCTTAACCCATCCTTTAGGGCTGTCTAGCCCCTACACCTAAGCCTCAGATTGGGCTTTATGCGTATAACACTGGAAAGCTCCTTGGTCCTATGTTGTGGATGAATGCCTCTGTCATGTGAAAATTAATCAATCACATGGAACACCAGTCGACGGAACAATACCAACTTTGGCAAGTAAATGCGTAAATATTCAAGTGTTTGGTCTCTTTGGGCATAATTTAGGGGATCAAACTAGACCCAGAACAGAACAAATTTCGAATACATTGTGTGAAGGGATTAGATTATATTGATCAACACTATTAAGAGATTAGATTATATTGATTACCTGTAAACTCAATATCCTTGGTACCGCCTGCATCTGCAAACTCTTCTATCGGCTTCTCTATCTTGTCATGATCAATCCATGTCAACCCCATTTCCACCTGTGAATACAATTTAATTCAGTTTATTTAAGTTCAATTCAATAAGTCAGCAAACCAGCCTAGTTATCAATAAGTTAGCAAACCAGCCTAGTTATCAATAAGTTAGCAAATCAGCCTAGTTATCAATAAGTTAGCAAACCAGCCTAGTTATCAATAAGTTAGCAAACCAGCCTAGTTATCAATAAGTTAGCAAACCAGCCTAGTTAGCTTGGAAGGGTGGCAATCCAAGGAAAAGTATCGGACAACGCACGTCTGCCTTGCAAGCGTTAGGTTCCGGGATTGATTCCCGTCTCGGGCGAACTTTATCCTAAACAAACAATGTTTGTTCTCGGAATGCCGGGTTTTCTCCTTTCCTGTCCTCCTTCTCTCTTCGATTTCGGGAAAATTAATAAGCTACATATGTACCTAGCTCCGCTCTATTCTCCTACCTTCTCAGCAAGATCCTGCCAGTGCTTCCTATTCTCATAGGTTCCATCATACAGTCTCTTGACGTTTATTGAATCTGAACTAGACCAGTCCACCATTGAACACCGGAGCTAAGAAACGTCGGGCATGGTGAATATATGACAGAATTAACAGGATGTTTGACAGATGAGGATAATCGAGAGAGGACCTTATTGAAATCTACTCTACTTCCAAATTCTACTCTCCAGTCCGAGGGAGTCCCTCATGTTAATCGGCTTTGATCACGGAGGGTATCTGTCATTGACATCTCTGCTTCTCTCCTAGTCTCCTATGGGCCCATGAGATTCTGACTCTGTCTTCGAATTCTAATATTACCCAAAAGCACGCGAAACAAAAATAAATATATCTGAGAGGAGAGAAGAAGGGGAGGGGGAGAGAGAGAGCGAGAGAGAGATGATAAATATATCTGAGAAAGGGCGAGCAAATTAGAGGAGAGAGGAAGAAGAAAGGAGAGGGAGAGAGAGAGGAGAGAGAGACAAGAGAAACAGGTGAGAAAATGGGAAAGGGTGAGTTCCCTCTTCCCAATGTTGTTGATTTTATTTAAACTTTCTTGTTACATCCATCTCTTCTCTTCTTCTCCTTTTCCTTTCAATTTTTCATGTTCCTAATTTTATTATTTTCTTGCTCTCTATCTTGTTCCCATTTTTCATCTTTCTAACTTACTTTTCCGATTTCTTTTACTTGTTCCCCCTTCCATTTTTTTTCTTCTTCTTTCTACTTTTTCTTTCTCTTCGTCTAACTCCTTTTCTTTCCTTAATATTATTTTCTTGCTCTCTATCTTGTTCCCATTTTTCATCTTTCTAACTTACTTTTCCGATTTCTTTTACTTGTTCCCCCTTCCATTTCTTTTTTTTTCTTCTTCTTTCTACTTTTTCTTCCTCTTCGTCTGACTCCTTTTCTTTCCTTAATTTTTCTTCTCCTTTGGTTATCATAAGTAATTTAGACTAGTGCATTAGATAATAGGTACATAAAATGTACATAATTAATAACGTATACTACACATCATGATCCCTGAAAAACATTTTGTAACAAGCATTCATGCTTTAAAACAATTGCCTTTGGTTATCATAAGTAATTTAGACTAGTGCATTAGATAGGTACATAAAATGTACATAATTAATAAGGTATACTACACATCATGATCCCTGAAAAACATTTTGTAACAAGCATTCATGCTTGTTACAAAATGATTACCTTTGGTTATCATAAGTAATTTAGACTAGTGCATTAGATAGGTACATAAAATGTACATAATTAATAAGGTATACTACACATCATGATATCTGAAAAATCATTTTGTAACAAGCATTCATGCTTTAAAACAATTAAAATTTCCAATCTACAGGGTGTCCTCACTAAAAGATACTAACCTCAATATCTCTATCCGTGAACGAGGAGGTGCCGTCAGTTTTGTTGATGATCTGAGCCACCCCGATAACCTCGCCCTCATAACTGTTGATTGGTACACACAGTATACTGTTGGTAGTATAGCCGGTACGTCTGTCGATCTCGTTGTTGAATCTGGGATCCTGAAATGAAAATCATGACGCGTGAGACCACCCGGTAAATATATTACAACAGGTACTTGAAGAATCACTATGATAATCTAGCACCACCATGTCTGCCTTCTAAGCACTAGGGTGTGGGTTCGATTCAGACCCGAGGAGAACTTCATCCTAACAGATAAGGTTCGTTCTCGGAACGCCTGGCTTTCTCCGAAAATCATGACGCGTGAGACCACCCGGTAAATATATTACAACAGGTACTTGAAGAATCACTACGATAATCTAGCACCACCATGTCTGCCTTCTAAGCACTAGGGCGTGGGTTCGATTCAGACCCGAGGAGAACTTCATCCTAACAGATAAGGTTCGTACTCGGAACGCCTGGCTTTCTCTTATCCTGTCCTCCTTTTCTCATTGCATTAGGGACGATAAGACCTCCAATGTTGTAGTTTCCTTTATCAAAGCCATCTCTCTCTCTCTCTTCCTCTCTCTCTCTTCCTCTCTCCCTCTCCCTCTCTCTCTCTCTTACTCACTCTCTCTAAAAAAAGTTGATATACCTAATTTCTGTTGTTACTTATGTATGTTGCTGTGGTACTCAGCATTAAACTTAACAGCTGATGTCGGACTTTATTTACTAACTCGATGTTGCCCCAGCCGACTTCCAACCCAGAATGTCTTTTGGTTGCTCTGGTAGACACGCTTGAAACTGTTTGTTTATTTGGCGGTCACGTCCACTTCTAGGTCCAATGATCTTTTCTATCTGAGTTGGTGAACGCAACCTTCGGATAAGATTGTGTTGCTTCCTCCGACTCAGCTGTGGGATCATTGAATATTGAAGGTGGACTCTCTACTGGTAGCGATGATATTCGTTACCGACATCCCTACGACAGCTCTTCCGCCTAACCCCATCTACCCCTCTCGCTCTTCCATCTAACCCATGACGTATTCTAGAGCCTGATATTTCCAGCATAGCTCCACGCGTTTCCATTCATTCATTGAAAAAAAAAACACAACTCTACTGTATATGCTGGGAAAATATAGGAAGTGAGAGAGAGAGAGAGAGAGAGAGAGAGAGAGAGAGAGAGAGAGAGAGAGAGAGAGAGAGAGAGG
>NW_007380342.1:28813-40438 GCF_000475195.1 Diaphorina citri | reverse complement strand
TTGCTGTTCTAAACAGACGAGTAAGACGCGTTTGCTCTTCTAACTTGAAGTGTTAAGACCTCCCTAGTTCTTCAGTCATCAATATCATCAGTATTTTGATAACTTGGTGCTTCCTGGAATTCCCATTCAGACATTTTAAACTGATTGCTTTTGCATAAAAGACAAGAACGAAGAAAACTTTGGGAGAATGTTTCCCACCATGTCCTACTTTACAGTCTGGGGTACCTACCTACACCTATAATTTTTTTTTCCAAATCTCCAATGAAGTCCAATAGTTTTATGACGTCTGCCCTGTTACTTTACTCCACAACTGTAGATGTGGAACCCTGGATAGAAGAAATCTCTCACTACTTATCGAGTTTTATTTTTCCATTAATTTTGTCCGAAATATCGATCTTGCTCTGTGGGCCGGTTCCCCTTTGCAAGTCACCCTGTGTTTTACTTCTCTCTTCATGTATTTTGTACACATTTTCATCTCATTTTTCAAAGTTCCTCAAAATGTATTGAGCATGTTCTTTTTTTATTTAAGAGATTCCAGTTATTGTAACTTCCTTTTTTACCTACTTTTTGTCTTCGCTATTTTTTTACTTTTTAGAAATGTGTCTCTGTTGGCGATCGTTGTTTTCATTGAACAATCTGATTGGTGCAGAATTGAGTTCTCTGTGGTCTAATCTGTCTGTATCCTCCAATCAGGATCGAGAAAATTTTAAACAGTAATTCTCAACAGAAACAATTTTGTTTTAATGACAATTTTGTATATTTCTTGTAGTGTTTTAGGTTAAGATTTAAATTTCAAGTATTTTAATATAAGTATTTCTCACTCCTCTCTCTCCTTACGTCCCGAGATAGAACCCTTTCTTTCGTTGTGTTTATAATAATTACCTAGGTGCACCATGGAGCATCATCATTTTGATCAATGTGTTATGATACTCAATTCCGGTGAGTATAAACTGGGAACCTTCTGAAATATTTGACCTGACTATGGGTCAAATCTTGTGAGATATTGTTTGTGACTGATCGATTAAGGTAGAACGTGATTGTCAACTCACAAATTGATTGAACTTTGACAATGATATTGGTAGTAGGATGTGATATCTTTTGATTCATAGTGGGCTACCTCATTGACACTAGGTGGTCAGCAACCAATCAGAGTGGAATATTTACAAAGATGGGCAGAATAATTTCCTCTGATTGATTGAATAAGTGCCCGCATTGGGGCCGTGTCAGAGAGTGAACATATAGCATCGATCAGTCCTGATTCGGATTTAGATGCACCGTCAATACTCAACCCAACTAATCCGTTTCGGCGCGAACAAACCACTGTTCATAGTGTTAAAGTGCATAAAAGGGGAAAAAAAGCAGCCCTATAATATGACCCTAGGTACGTTTGTAGAGAAAGTTTAATAGTGTAGATCCATTTATTTTTTATTTGAAAAGAGAATTTATTAATCTATTTCAACCATCCATTTTCTTCGTTTTCGTATTTTAAATTTGAAAAAATAAATAAATTTAATCTTTTTACTTGTGTCAATTTAATTCTGACAAATTTTATTTATCATTAAAGTGAACGTAAAAATTTGAAGATTGGGATAATAATAAATTATTACTTATTACCTACCTATCACCTTTCAGATAATAGGCTGATGCGTGGTGTACCTATCTACTAATAACTAGGTAAATAGGTACCTAATGTAATGTTCTTACGGGACTACCACAAAAAATCCCAGACAAAGCCCAAAAAAATCCCAGAAATCCCTCATTTTTTTTTGAAAATCCCTTAAAATTCCCTTAATCCTTATTTAATAAATTTCTTAAATTAGTACCTTCTACTAGTTCTAAGGTAATGTCAGATTGCAGGGTTAGTAGGTACTGATAGATATCATGTGATTTATCTCCTAGGTAGGTACATTGGTATATTATACCGACAAGTATGTATGAGTTTACTAGGTACCTAGGTATAGGTAGCCTTAAGGTAATGTCAGATTGCAGGGTTAGTAGGTACTGATAGATATCATGTGATTTATCTCCTAGGTAGGTACATTGGTATATTATACCGATAAGTATGTATGAGTTTACTAGGTACCTAGGTATAGGTAGCCTTTATATAAGTAGGTAGGTAGGTATGTCTGTTTTGTTACTTTACTTTGTTGGGAGAAAACCCCCTTACGAACTTTTACGCAAATAAAACTTCCTTAAAAATTACTTACGACTTAAAAATTACTTCTTATCATGAATATTTGATTCAGACTTTCATTCTTTCACTAATTTTCTTTTCTTTAGGCTTTAGGAAAGTTCTACAGCTATTTTCGAATAGAAGACTTGAAAAAAAAAAGTTTGGAAAAGGGAGAGAAAAGAATTACTTACGACTTAAAAATTACTTCTTATCATGAATATTTGATTCAGACTTTCATTCTTTCATTAATTTTTTTTTTTCTTTAGGCTTTAGGAAAGTTCGAAAGTTCTACAGCTTATAGTTAGGAAGCTATTTTCGAATAGAAGACTTGAAAAAAAAAAGTTTGGAAAAGGGAGAGAAAAGGAAGACAGGATAGGAGAAAGCCAGCTGTTCCGAGAACGAACATTATTTGGTCAGGATAAAATCCGCCCCGAGCTGGAATCGAACCCGCGGCCTAGCGGTTAGGCTGACCAAGTTTTCCTTGGGAGGCCATTAGACACGTGTGCTCAAATCTTTTTAATACGCCGTAAATATATTTTGATAGACAACATGCATGACATTGTGCGATAGCGCCAGAACGCATATTGACAGAACGCAACCCGCGTGACATTTAACAAGTGGCGCGCTCTATCGGAGAACGGAGTAAACTTTGTGCGATTTGTTTATTTTTTCAAAAACCAAAAGTTGGGAAAAGTTCACATTATTTGGTCAGGATAAAATCCGCCCCGAGCTGGAATCGAACCCGCGGCCTAGCGGTTAGGCTGACCAAGTTTTCCTTGGGAGGCAATTAGAAACGTGTGCTCAAATCTTTTTAATACGCCGTAAATATATTTTGATACACAACATGCATGACATTGTGCGATAGCGCCAGAACGCATATTGACAGAACGCAACCCGCGTGACATTTAACAAGTGGCGCGCTCTATCGGAGAACGGAGTAAACTTTGTGCGATTATTTGTTTATTTTTTCAAAAACCAAAAGTTCAAAAGTTGGGAAAAGTTTTGTGGAAATTTCGAAATTTTGAAAATCCGGAAAACTTTTGGATTTCGAGTTCCAGTTTAGCCGGATGAAGGAATTTTAACAAAGAGACAATGGCGGAAACTGAAGATGATCAGTGGTTGAAAACTTTTGGATTTCGAGTTCCAGTTTAGCCGGATGAAGGGATTTTAACAAAGAGACAATGGCGGAGACTGAAGATGATCAGTGGTTATATGGAGACCAGGCTGGACAGAATACCGGCGATCCTAACACTACAGAACCACCTCAACCTGATCCTAAGGAACAGAGTTCCTTTTCTGAACTGGTAAGAAATCTATCCTCTGGGATAATTACCTTTCTAGGGAGAACGCCAGGTCGTTGGGAACTTGACTTCTAAATACCTAAGGCTAGGGTTAATCAGGTTATAGCAACAGAACAAATAATACATTCAGGCAATCATGATAAGAAGTTAGCTGGAGGTACCAAGAAAAGTGAGGTTAGGTTTAGAATTTCTCAAATGTCCAGGGCCAGAAATACTTTGAGATTAAATTTAAACCAAATGTAGAAAAACTATGGTTAAGTGTTACCTTCCTTGATGTTTCCTAGCATTGATCTGTGGGTTTATTCAGTAATAGGATTGCAAGAGTGCCGAGAGGGTACTGAAGAACAACCCAGTCTGCCTGATTAATCCTATTTCACCAAAATAACTATGTCCCTGGACTAAAGACTGAAGCATAATTGACTAATATATATTCTGTGGCATATTTCACAAATGTTTAGTCACTCAAGACATTTCTATGGTTGCATTTCTTTGGCTTGCTTCAAAGCTAAAATACAATCTTTGTTTTATTTTTCAGCCTGCATTCAGTGATATTGCTCAAAATCCAGATGTAAGCATGAATGGTGAGACCCCATCAGGGGCACCAGGTTTGTAAACCTTTTATTATTATTATGTATAATCTTTTTTTTCCCTAATACTAATGAAATCCATGGGAAGTATAATAGTATATCTTGTGATGTGTCTATTTTCTTGATTACAATTCTTGGATGTATTCCCTTAAAAAAAAAAAAAAAAAAAAAAAACAAAGCGGGAGTCATGAATTATGACGTCATCAACTACAGGAGCATATGCTGTGACATCAAACTTCACAATTTACCGGTATTTTTTAAATCAATTTATCTTGGTATCTAGAAGTGATAGAAGAAAAAGAAAAATTCTGTTGGTCATCATTTTTCCTGCTCTATGACTTTGAAACATCACCCAAGTAAGTGCGACTGATCTATTGTAGTTACTTATGCTTACATGTTAGCCATTTCTTGTATTTTTGCCAAATTCTATCATATTAAACTAACTGCTTGGGAGTTACATATGTTACAAACAAAGAAAGAGGCAATCTAAATGCACAATTTTTTAGTTAAAAGTAAAACCACAGAAGATTAACTTTGTTTGTTCATCAAAATCGTCAATTAAAATTCCCTCTTGTCAGCATTGATTTGAGGAAAATAGTAAAACCACAGAAGATTAACTTTGTTTGTTCATCAAAATCGTCAATTAAAATTCCCTCTTGTCAGCATTGATTTGAGGAAAATAATTTATTGTTTCTCTTCTTCCCTCTTCAGCCACAGGGCAAGTTTACAGTGGAAGAGTTTGAACAGATCGGTACCATCAACTCTACCGCACCACATGAGTTCAATCTAGATCAGCTCGAGGATAAACCATGGCGTAAACCTGGAGCAGATATCACTGACTATTTCAATTATGGATTTACTGAGGAAACATGGCGAGCACACCACATGAGTTCAATCTAGATCAGCTCGAGGATAAACCATGGCGTAAACCTGGAGCAGATATCACTGACTATTTCAATTATGGATTCACTGAGGAAACATGGCGAGCTTATTGTGAGAGACAGAAACGAATCCGCTGTGTGGAATCTGGTAAAGCTATAGCTCTTCAGAGAACTCATTTATGGCGAGCTTATTGTGAGAGACAGAAACGAATCCGCTGTGTGGAATCTGGTAAGGCTATAGCTCTTCAGAGAACTCATTCGAGGAAACATGGCGAGCTTATTGTGAGAGACAGAAACGAATCCGCTGTGTGGAATCTGGTAAGGCTATAGCTCTTCAGAGAACTCATTTGGGGAAAAAATCCCTTTTTGAGGCCATCAAAGGCCTTGATTAAGCTCAGAAGCTTATGAGCACTTGTTAATAATGTGTTGAATATTTTCCCAAATTTTATCAAATTGGCCAGACTGTTAGGGAATAGGGAGTTATGGCTGTTATGGTGTAACAAACAGACAGATGTAAATGCAAAACTATGGAGCTAAGTAATACTTGAAACTAGAACTCATTCGGGGAAAAAATCCCTTTTTGAGGCCATCAAAGGCCTTGATTAAGCTCAGAATCTTATGAGCACTTGTTAATAATGTGTTGAATATTTTCCCAAATTTTATCAAATTGGCCAGACTGTTAGGGAATAGGAATCTTATGAGCACTTGTTAATAATGTGTTGAATATTTTCCCAAATTTTATCAAATTGGCCAGACTGTTAGGGAATAGGGAGTTATGGTGTAACAAACAGACAGATGTAAATGCAAAACTATGGAGCTAAGTAATACTTGAAACTATATGCAGCAATTAAGGATACAACTAACACTTACCTGTACAACTCAGTTCAATGAATTACTGGATTTTTGGCAATACATAATCTAACTTTCTAACAATGTAAATGTTGTTCATTTCAGGTGTTGGATTGGCTGCTCTCAACCCTAACATGCCCAACTACACACCCCTGGGCCCCCCTGCTCATCAACAACACCAGCAACCCCCTCCACAACAACACAACCCCCCACCCCAACATTATCCACCCTCCCCTCACCCTACCTCTGTACCTAGCCTAGTACAACCCAACAATGTACCCCCACCTCAGAGTAAGTATATAGATATACCTACAACTCAGATATTTTTTTTTTTTTTTAATACTTCATTTATTTTTATTTGTATCATAGGTAGGTACAATAAATTGGAAAAAAAAAATATCTTTGATGACACCTATGCTGTTTTGATGGATGGAAAAATTTTTAGAAGTTACCCCATAGCCTGATAAACTTATTAGTCTTATTACCTAACTAGCTGAATTCCGTCGCTTCGCTCCGGAATCCCGCTAGTTCATCCCGAGGCATGACCAAACTTGTAGAAAATAATAAAAAATTCCGCTGCGCGCTCCCTATTAGCTGCATAGTTATCAAACTAAAAACATAAACGAAACTCAATATGTTGGTCGAGAGTGGAACATTTCTCTCCCGCAGTCTCTGCACTCTGTGTATTTCTAATGGAGATTTTAGCGATCAAAAATTGATCATATCTCAAGATCGGTTTAAATTTTCGCAAAATCCTTTCTTATTGCACACCTAGACCATAAAAGGACTATTCCTACCAAATTTCAGCTTTCTAGGTTTTGTGGTTCAGGAGATAGAGCAATCACTGATCAGTGTGTGAAATGTGAATGGATCTTGATATTATAATATAATATTTAACTTTGGGGAAAAATCGTGTCATCAAAAGTTAAATCTAAGCCCTCAATTTTAGTGCTTATTTATACTGTTTGAACAGGACTAAACAGTGTCTTGACTCTTGACTTCAACAGAAGACTACTACTACTATTTTCATCGGATTTCATATCTTGGCTAGGAATGAACCCACAACCTCCTGTTTATCAGGCGAGCGTCTTGACCATCATACCACGGAAGTAGGTGAATTTAAAACAGGGGATGTCACTCTTGCGGGCTTTTCTTCTCACATTATCCACCCTCCCCTCACCCTACCTCTGTACCTAGCCTAGTACAACCCAACAATGTACCCCCACCTCAGAGTAAGTACCTACAAGTCAGATATTGAAATAAACTTATTAGTCTTATTACCTAACTAGCTGAATTCCGTCGCTTTGCTCCGGAATCCCGCTAGTTCATCCCGAGGCATGATGTAGAAAATAATAAAAAATACCGCTGCGCGCTCCCTATTAGCTGCATAGTTATCAAACTAAAAACGTAAACGAAACTCAAAATGTTGGTCGAGAGTGGAACATTTCTCTCCCGCAGTCTCTGCACTCTGTATATTTCTAATTGTGGTTTTAGCGATCGAAAATTGATCATATCTCAGGATCGATTTAGATTTTCGCAAAATCCTTTCTTATTGCACACCTAGACCATAAAAGGAATATTCCTACCAAATTTTAGCTTTCTAGGTGTTGTGGTTCAGGAGATAGAGCGATCAGTGTGTGAAATTAATGTGAATGGATCTTGATATTATAATATAAGATTTAACTTTGGGGAAAAATCGTGTCATCAAAAGTTTAAATCTAAGCCCTCAATTTTAGTGCTTATTTATACTGTTTGAACAGGACTAAACAGTGTCTTGACTCTTGACTTCAACAGAACACTACTACTGCTATTTTCATCGGATTCCATATCTTGGCTAGGAATGAACCCACAACCCAATGTTCTTACGGGACTACCACAAAAAATCCCAGACAAAGCCCAAAAAAATCTCAGAAATCCCTCAATTTTTAACAATTTTTTTCAATACCTTCTAGTCTAGTCCTATTAACTGCGCCGCAGGCGAAATTTTTGATGGCCCCAAGTAATTTTATTATCTGTTTATCCTCCCAATATACCTCATCCACTAATTTACACAGGTGAGATTTTTGCAGGCAACATAAGCGATGACACCAGCGCTACTTACCTACTGAATTTCGTAAAAATGTACATCTACCTATTGTTGAAATTTGTAATTAGTTATTATCGTGACTTCACGACTGTTAAGACTTTTCTTCGGAGCAGAAAATTAAAATTGAAAAAAAATAATGAAAATTTTGATTTTTTCACCTCGTAAAAATCAACCTTTCATTCTAAATTTTACCAAAATGCATCTCCTACATTAATGCTTAACAAGAAAAGTTGAATGAACGCCGCAGGCAAATTTTTTGAAAATTTTGGTCTAAAATCTACAGAAATTCATAAAACCGAGAATTTGGCAAATTTGTTCTGAAATCCCTCAATCCCTTAATAAAAATTTTCATCCCAGACAGACCCGAAAAATCCCTTAAGTAAGAACACTGCGGCACAACCTCCTGTTTATCAGGCGAGCGTCTTGACCACTATACCACGGAAGTAGGTGAATTTAAAACAGGGGATGTCACTCTTGAGGGCTTTTCTTCTGTAGGGTCCTATTATGTTTTGAAATGTTATCCATCCTTTACCAAAAGGTAATTTTTCATCTATATTTCCCTATTCTTATGTTTGGTTGTTTCAGTTCGTAAGCCGACGACTTCTATCTCTGTGCTAGGAGCTACTGTACCATCTAGACGTATAGATGAAGAAATGGGAGCTCCTAATATGAGTGTACCACCTCCTGGTATGCAACAACCACCCCCTCATATGCAGGTAAGTAGTTTGGCTTCATATGTAGTTCTAATTTGATAACTAACAGGATAGGAACATAAAATTCATGTTTATTTTCAATTGATTTTGAATTTAGTCTGTCTGTTCAAAGATACTTCTCTAACGATAATCCATTGAAATATTTGCACAATTTTTTTGTCGATGGTGCTGATTGAAGGCAAGACCTTCTGCATGGCAAGCGAGCTCGTTACCTGCTCTGGTATAACCGTGCCCTTGAACTGTTTTAAATTATGAAGAATTGAAGAATTCGTAACTAATATCTTAAATATTTGTACAATTTTTTTGTCGATGGTGCTGATTGAAGGCAAGACCTTCTGCATGGCAAGCGAGCTCGTTACCTCTGGTATAACCGTGCCCAACTGTTTTAAATTATGAAGAATTGAAGAATTCGTAACTAATATCTCAATTCTCGTTTAAAAATCACGAGACAAAGGATTTTTCTCCTACTCTGGAGACCGAGAGAAAAATTCGTAACAACTTGTCCACATGTTACGAATAACTTTTGTAAAATGGTTTTAGCATCCGGATGGGTGACCATATGGGCAATCCTGTGCTGTGGCTTTTCCCGGTCCAACTCAGGCTAGGTGAGGTTCATGTGAGCAGTTATACAGGGACGTTATGCCCGGTGAAAATAAGAACTAAAAGTTCCATGTTTCTAAGCAAAAATTAAGAAAAACTACGGAACTCTATTTCGTGTGGTAATTATTATAGGCCAGGCGGCGCCTTTTGGCGTTGCTTGATTTTTAATTTCTAATGATTCTCATTTGTTTCTCTCTTCCAGATCTCGCAAGCGGTCCCGCAGTCGTAGTGCAGAGCGGAGTAGTCGCTCCTCTCGTAAACACAAATCCAGAAGTCACTCTCCTCCCCATCGCAGCCACAAGAAGAAGAAGTCCAAGAAATCCGACCGTAAAGACGACAGCGAGTGAGATTGTGTACTCGTTTATAATGATCTATTCCAGCCTGACCTTGTGGTCTATCAGTGTGGCCGAGTGGCTCAGAACAATCGACTCACAATCCAGAGGTATCGTGTTCGTATCCCGGCTCTGGAAGTTTTTTTTTTTTTTCTTAGAATCCCTAAAAAAACACGTAATAGGATGAGTGTTTCGTCGCCATTGTTATCACGTAGCAGTGAAACTGTTACATTAGACTCGTGTGGTCTGTGCCGTAGCATGATCATTGCTCATCCCATAGTCCCTCATCAGATGGGCGATAAGGGACACAATACTTCCCCATTATAGTGTTTTGTCAGAAATACTTTGAGATTAAATTTAAACCAATTGGGTTAAGCAAAATGTAGAAAAACTATGGTTAAGTCTTACCTTGCTTGATGTTTCCTAGCATTGGTCTGTGGGTTTATTCAGTAATAGGATTGCAAGAGTGCCGAGAGGGTACTGAAGAACAACCCAGTCTGCCTGATTAATCCTATTTCACCAAAATAAATATGTCCCTGGACTAAAGACTGAAGCATAATTGACTAATATAATATATTATTCTGTGGCATATTTCACAAATGTTTAGTCACTCAAGACATTTCTATGGTTGCATTTCTTTGGCTTGCTTCAAAGCTAAAATACAATCTTTGTTTTATTTTTCAGCCTGCATTCAGTGATATTGCTCAAAATCCAGATGTAAGCATGAATGGTGAGACCCCATCAGGGGCACCAGGTTTGTAAACCTTTTATTATTATTATTTATAATCTTTTTTTCCACTAATACTAATAATAAATTTGAAAATAAAAAAAGAGTTTCTCCAAAAAATACAGAATACATTGATAATATTGTGCTTACCTTGGATTTTTCAGAAGAAAATGGAGATAAGGAAGATGGTGAAGAGGATGATGATAGTGAATCTGATGACGATGATGATAACGTGAATATTGTCATCGGAGATATCAGCAATACACCAACACCTAAGTACTCACACCCTATGGGGCATGTACCTCCAAGCATTGGTATTAAGCGAGGCACCATCATACAGCCCACACTTGATAAGGGACTAAAGGTACTTAATATATCATTTCAACGTGAATATTGTCATCGGAGATATCAGCAATACACCAACACCTAAGTACTCACACCCTATGGGGCATGTACCTCCAAGCATTGGTATCAAGCGAGGCACCATCATACAGCCCACACTTGATAAGGGACTAAAGGTACTTAATATATCATTTCGTTTATCCTTCGGGGTTTTTTTTTTTTTTTTTTTTTTTTTTAATGAGAAATGAGGTTTGAATCGTGTTAGTGACAAAGGGGAAAAACACGTTTTAACGCTAAGACGAGTTGCTGGGTCATATCTTGCCTCAGTGGAGTAGTGGCCAAGAAGCTCTTGTGCTAAAGAGGAAGACTGGGATTTATGGAATTTTATCCTAAACATTGTTTTAAACTTTCACATTGATAAGTAGCTTACTGTGGGGCTTGTCAACGCTAGACCGGCCCGGGGCTGATTTTATTCAGAACGGATTTCGTTCTCGGTACGGTTGGCTTTCTCCTATCCTGTCTTTCTTCTCCCTTCGATTTCGGGACGATAAGACGTTGGCAATTACAGTTCTCTCTATCAAACCTCTTCAAAATATAATAATTGGATTTTTAGCCCGTCCTTTCTTTATTATTACGATAGTAATAAAAAAAGGTATAGTGGACGGGTTATTGTATTCGCTTCGGTGTCTGTCAGTCTGTCTGTCCCCATAGAAGGACTTATCCAAACCTGGTCGACCTATATATCAAATTAAAGGTCTTTTTACCAGGAACACGAAAGTGGTGGTGCAAATTTTGTCCAGAAAACCATAAAGCTTTTTTTTTTTAAAAAAAAAACTGGTTTTTGGGGGATTTTTTTCACATTTTCTCACACAAATGAGCTCTGATCTTGAAATCTGTCGCGACGACCTATGAACTCAAAGCGAGAAAGTTTCAGATAACACTTCAGTCGATCATTTAAGACCGATTTTAGCGTCACCTATGTTAAGCTACGCCGAACAAGGCCAATAAATGGATGGGTGACTTAAACAATATAT
>NW_007380342.1:22044-23715 GCF_000475195.1 Diaphorina citri | reverse complement strand
TCCCAATACAGCACTGAAGTTAAGCAACGTTGCGCGGGTTTAGCAATCGGATGGGTGACCATATGGGCAATCCTGTGCTGTGGCTTTTCCCGGTCCAACACAGGCTAGGTGAGGTTCATGTGAGTAGTTATACAGGGACGTTATGCCCGGTGAAAATAAGACCTAAAAGTTCCATGTTTCTAAGCAAAAATTACGGAACTCTATTTCGTGTGTTAATTATTATAGGATACCAGAAAGTAACCCGTTGAAATATTTGCAATCGAAAAACGAGTACAATTTTTTGTCGATGGTGGGTTTCGAACCCGGGACCTTCTGCGTGGCAAGCAAGGGCGTTACCACTGGACCAACCGTGCCCAATCCCTTTGTATGGGATGATGTAGGTACTTTGTTTTCCTATTGAATTTCGTTATGTTGTCTTGAAGATATTTGAATGAACGTAAAAATTTGAAGATTGGGATAATAATAAATTATTACTTATTACCTACCTATCACCTTTCAGATAATAGGCTGATGCGTGGTACCTATCTACTAATAACTAGGTACATAGGTACCTAATGTATAATGTTCTTACGGGACTACCACAAAAAATCCCAGACAAAGCCCAAAAAATCCCAGAAATCCCTCACTCGTTGAAATATTTGCAATCGAAAAACGAGTACAATTTTTTGTCGATGGTGGGATTCGAACCCGGGACCTTCTGCATGGCAAGCGAAGGCGTTACCACTGGACCAACCGTGCCCCATCCCTTTTTATGGGATGATGTACTTTGTTTTCCTATTGAATTTCGTTATGTTGTCTTGAAGATATTTGAATAAAAATTAACAAATAATAATATTAAGATAAATATGTATCTATCTTCTAATGATGATATTTTCAGAAAATGTATGGTGGACCTCCCGACATGTCTCTGCCACCTCCAGGTATGCCTCCTCCCCCAGAGTTTGGTTTACCTCCGGGTGCTCCCCCAGCTATTCCTCCCATGGGTAAGTTATGTCTGTCCTTAGTAACACTACGCATGACAACTGCATGCACATCCCCAGCTATTCCTCCCATGGGTAAGTTATGTCTGTCCTTAGTAACACTATGCATGACAACTGCATGCACACCCCCAGCTATTCCTCCCATGGGTAAGTTATGTCTGTCCTTAGTAACACTATGCATGACAACTGCATGCACACCCCCAGCTATTCCTCCCATGGGTAAGTTACATATGTCTGTCCTTAGTAACATGACACTGGTCACACTATGCATGATTTGAATCAACTGTTACCGTCTCTCCTTTTTTTTTTTTTCACCTCTTTCTCGTCCTCCTCTTTTCTTTTTTATGTGCCTTTTTCAAAGAAGCCATGTGTAAGTTGTCTGTCTGTCTTTGAAATTTTATTTGTATCTCTCTTTGTTTGTTAGTTTGTTCTGTACGGTTAGTCCAACTTGCATGAAATTTACCAGGAATATTCATTAAGATTACAGAAATACAGTTTACTAAGCAGAGCCTCTTGTGCAAATATGCATTTTTATTCAATAAACATAATTATAATATCTATTTATTGTATTCTATGATCACATTATTGCATTCTATTCTATTCTCCATTCTCCCCAGGTCTGACCCTACCACCGCCGCCATTCCAGCCTCAGGGTGGCCCTCCCCCTCAGAACTTCGACAACGCCCCCCCC
>NW_007380342.1:0-20967 GCF_000475195.1 Diaphorina citri | reverse complement strand
CACATTTTCTCACACAAATGAGCTCTAATCTTGAAATTTGTCGCGACGACCTATGAACTCAGAGCGAGAAAGTTTTAGATAACACTTCAGTCGATCATTTAAGACCGGTTTTAGCGTCACCTATGTTAAGCTACGCCGAGCAAAGCCAATAAATGGATGGGTGACTTAAAGTTAATTGAGTAATTGTGGGGGATTTTTTTCACATTTTCTCACACAAATGAGCTCTGATCTTGAAATTTGTCGCGACGACCTATGAACTCCAAGCGAGAAAGTTTTAGATAACACTTCAGTCGATCATTTAAGACCGGTTTTAGCGTCACCTATGTTAAGCTACGCCGAGCAAGGTCAAAAAATGGATGGGTGACTTCAACACTATATTGGTAGTTAATAGGAAACATTAAAAGGAATAAAGGGAGAACGGGCTCTAGTCTTGATTTTAAATCATTACATGAAAGTAAAATCAAATCAATAATGATAAACTGAATATTAAACAAATTAGGTAGGTACATAGGTATTCTTTAACCACGATCGAATAAACTACGGGCTAAAAAATTCCCGGGGGGACGGGCCCAGCTTGTTTAGAATTATCTATTCAAAATCCCAAATGGGATAGTTTACAATACAATGAGATACAATCAATTAATTTCATTTCAGAATATTAAACTCCCCGTTTTATTTTTATTTACAGCATCATCATGTCCGAATCAAACAGGAACCTCCAGACAGAGATAGAAGACGCGATAGATCTAGATCCCGTGAGAGAGAGCGAGACAGAGAACGTGATAGAGAAAGAGATAGGGAGAGAGAGAAGGAGAGGGAGAGGGAGAAGGAGAGAGAGCGGGAACGAGAGAAGGAGAAGGAAAGAGAAGCCTCGTAAGTATAACCAAGTTTTACTTATTTTCATTACATTACCGCCGAGCCACAAATTAAGTTTAAACCCGGTTTAAGTTTTACTCTTGGATGAAGCAATCTGTATCTTATGGTTTTATTTTTAAAAATTTAACCCTAGCAGATTGCTTAAACCGAGATTAAAACTTAAACGGAGAACTTACTTTGTGGACCCGGCTCTAAGCCAGTCAGCAGCAGCAATCTGTTATCTAATGGTTTTATTTTTAACAATTTAACACTAGCAGATTGATTAAACCAAGATTAAAGTACTTACTTTGTGGACCCGGCTCTAAGCCAGTCAGCGGTGACAGCACGATCAATGCATCACTTCCCAATACAGCACTGAAGTTAAGCAACGTTGCGCGGTTTTAGCATCCGGATGGGTGACCATATGGGCAATCCTGTGCTGTGGCTTTTCCCGGTCCAACTCAGGCTAGGTGAGGTTCATGTGAGTAGTTATACAGGGACGTTATGCCCGGTGAAAATAAGACCTAAAAGTTCCATGTTTCTAAGCAAAAATTACGGAACTCTATTTCGTGTGTTAATTATTATAGGCCAGGCGGCGCCTTTTGGCGTTGCTTGATTTCTAATGATTCTCATTTGGGGAATAAAGGGAGAACGGGCTCTAGTCTTGATTTTAAATCATTACATGAAAGTAAAATCAAATCAATAATGATAAACTGAATATTAAAGAAATTAGGTAGGTACATAGGTATTCTTTAACCACGATCGAATAAACTACGGGCTAAAAAATTCCCGGAGGGATGAGCCCAGCTTGTTTAGAATTATCTATTCAAAATCCCAGATGGGATAGTTTACAATACAATGAGATACAATCAATTAATTTTATTTCAGAATAATAAACTCCCCGTTTTATTTTTATTTACAGCATCATCATGTCCGAATCAAGCAGGAACCTCCAGACAGAGATAGAAGACGCGATAGATCTAGATCCCGTGAGAGAGACCGAGACAGAGAACGTGATAGAGAAAGAGATAGGGAGAGGGAGAGAGAGAAGGAGAGGGAGAAGGAGAGAGAGCGGGAACGAGAGAAGGAGAAGGAAAGAGAAGCCTCGTAAGTATAACAAAGTTTTACTTAGTTTCATTACATTACCGCCAGGCCACAAATTAAGTTTAAACTCGGTTTAAGTTTTACTCTTGGATGAAGCAATCTGTGGAGAGAGAGCGGGAACGAGAGAAGGAGAAGGAAAGAGAAGCCTCGTAAGTATAACAAAGTTTTACTTAGTTTCATTACATTACCGCCGGGCCACAAATTAAGTTTAAACCCGGTTTAAGTTTGACTCTTGGATGAAGCAATCTGTATCTAATGGTTTTATTTTTAACAATTTAACACTAGCAGATTGATTAAACCAAGATTAAAGTACTTACTTTGTGGACCCGGCTCTAAGCCAGTCAGCGGTGACAGCACGATCAATGCATCACTTCCCAATACAGCACTGAAGTTAAGCAACGTTGCGCGGTTTTAGCATCCGGATGGGTGACCATATGGGCAATCCTGTGCTGTGGCTTTTCCCGGTCCAACTCAGGCTAGGTGAGGTTCATGTGAGTAGTTATACAGGGACGTTATGCCCGGTGAAAATAAGAACTAAAAGTTCCATGTTTCTAAGCAAAAATTACGGAACTCTATTTCGTGTGTTAATTATTATAGGATTTATAGGCCAGGCGGCGCCTTTTGGCGTTGCTTGATTTTTAATTTCTAATGATTCTCATTTGTTTCTCTCTTCCAGATCTCGCAAGCGGTCCCGCAGTCGTAGTGCAGAGCGGAGTAGTCGCTCCTCTCGTAAACACAAATCCAGAAGTCACTCTCCTCCCCATCGCAGCCACAAGAAGAAGAAGTCCAAGAAATCCGACCGTAAAGACGACAGCGAGTGAGATTGTGTACTCGTTTATAATAGCCTATGTCACCCGGAGTTCTTTTCTTAACAACCACAAAAAATTTCATCAAAATCGGTTGAGCCGTTTTCTCGTGAAAAGAGGACAAAAACGGGTGTATTAGGCTATTTTCTTCACGTTTTTGAACCGCCGCCATTTTGAATCAGGATGGAATGTGAAAATTTCAAGTAGTCTATGTCACCCGGAGTACTTTTCTTAACAACCACAAAAAATTTCTTCAAAATCGGTCGAGCCGTTTTCTCGTGAAAAGAGGACAACCAAAGGTCTATTTAGCGTAACAGACAGACATACACACATACAGACAGACAGACAGACAGACAGACAGAAATTTTTCTAATGTGATTTTTGGAATCGTGGATGCATAAGGAGTAAGAATAACTAAAAATTTCACGATTCTAAGCAATGTACAGACAAATCTACAATTTTATTTATATAGATATAGATTTCATGAAGTAGGTAGGTAAGGTAGGTACCTACAGTAGATGGATAAGGTACCTATCTTGATCTCAATAGATTTGTAAACGGGACCTATCAGCTGACTGCAGCGCTCTGATCAGCTGATCACTCGGAAGGTCTTTGAACTAAAATCTTAGAGGGAGGGGGGAGATTGAGTTTTAGCGGGAATGGATTTCAAATTACTCATTTCCCGCTACGAAATCCTGCCTTCTGATTGGTCGAATAACAGATGTTCTCACGATAGAATTTTGGTGAAGCCTGGTACCCCTTTCACAATTATTTGGGCATAGGTACTTAACATCAAACCAAGTAAGTGTCTCCTCCGACCTCTCCTAAATTTGATTTTTCTGTAAATCTCTACACTTGTAAAATTGACAACTTGCTAGCTTTGTATCTACTCAGTTGATCTCCTCACGATAGACTGAGAGGGAAATATTTTTGAAGGGAGAAAACACTACTTCCAAAAAATTTAACTAGAAGGAGAAAAAGAGCTTGGTTGGTTTGATGAAAAAGTCTTGAACTTGTCCAGTTTTTCAAGTTTAAAAGTTGAGCTTTTAAGTTCACGACACTTGTAAATTTCATGTAAATAATAATCAGTTCTATATTTTACTTGTCAACATTTCAATGCAATACCGAATTCAGTTGTGAATACGCTTTCGTTTTAAGTTTCGTGCAGAGGAGAGGAAACAAAAATTTTGTTCAAACGCCATTAATCTTTCCTTTCCTCCTAAGAGTCGGCATCTTCAATCAGACATGGAATTTTCACCGTTCCTTGAAAATTCCTCCATTTCTCGACCCAAAGACAAATGAATTGGATTTTAATTTGAGCCCAAGGTAAGAGAATTTACATTCCGAGTCGGCATCTTCAATCAGACATGGAATTTTCACCGTTCCTTGAAAATTCCTCCATTTCTCGACCCAAAGACAAATGAATTGGATTTAATTTGAGCCCAAGGTAAGAGAATTTACATTCTGCATGACGTTTGGAATTGTGTGTCGTTCGAAATAACAATTTGTGTAGAACACCCTCAGGCTTGGGGACTACTTGGCTTTTCTCTTTTTATTTTCCTCTTCGTTATAATTATTTAATTTTAATCACGCTCTTGTAAAGGTGTTTTTCATTCGGCTAAAATCAGTGTGGGAATTGTGTGTCGTTCGAAATAACAATTTGTGTAGAACACCCTCAGGCTTGGGGACTACTTGGCTTTTCTCTTTTTATTTTCCTCTTAGTTATAATTATTTAGTTTTAATCACGCTCTGTAAAGGTGTTTTTCATTCGGCTAAAATCAGTGTGTTATTTAATAAAAATTCCATGTGTAGAACACCCTCAGGCTTGGGGACTACTTGGCTTTTCTCTTTTTATTTTCCTCTTCGTTATAATTATTTAATTTTAATCACGCTCTGTAAAGGTGTTTTTCATTCGGCTAAAATCAGTGTGTTATTTAATAAAAATCCCATCCATTAATTAACTTCAAACACTTTGGCTTTGCTTGTAACAAAATGGCCTAACAGAAACATAACGAAAATTTCGTCTAGGTAAGTTTTTTTAATTCAGAATTACATCCATTAATTAACTTCAAACACTTTGGCTTTGCTTGTAACAAAATGGCCTAACAGAAACATAACGAAAATTTCGTCTAGGTAAGTTAAAAAATTCAGAATTCACTTCTAATCATGTCAACTCAATCCTTGTTTTGTCCAACATAATTTGGATTAGGGAATCTTTAGAATTCCTAGCAAAATCCCAGGTGTTTGATGACATCCTCTAGATTAGAGATAAGTAATGCTAACCCAACATAACAAAATGGCGGGAAATGTCCGGGTTTTCGATGGAATGTCCGGGTTTTTGGAACCAAATGTCCTACTTTTTAAAAATTTGATCTGGAGACCCTAATCCCAAACATTGTGGGTTTCAAAATAATCCCAATGCCTCCTGCCTCATCCATTTCGATTTTTTAAGGTAAGTCAAATATTATTTTCTCCTTTTCATTGTAAAAGTTTTCCACCAAATTATGATCAAAAGTTTAATGGCAAATGTGTTTGAGAGGCAAGTGTATTATTAACATAGCATAATGAATCATTGATTTCAATTTCTGAAAGCCCTATATCATGTGGCAAATTTGTGGGTTTCAAAATAATCCCAATGCCTCCTGCCTCATCCATTTCGATTTTTTAAGGTAAGTCAAATATTATTTTCTCCTTTTCATTGTAAAAGTTTTCCACCAAATTATGATCAAAAGTTTAATGGCAAATGTGTTTGAGAGGCAAGTGTATTATTAACATAGCATAATGAATCATTGATTTCAAATTCTGAAAGCCCTATATCATGTGGCAAAAAAGCTTGTCTGGGCTTTTATCTGGGGTCAATTTGAAAGAAGTAGAAGGTTAGCTTTTGTTTTAATTAAGGTCTACTGGAACTAGCATTGATTAAATAGAGGTGTTTCAGATAATCTAGCTTGATGGATGTCTGGGTAGTTGGCAAATAAGCTTGTCTGGGCTTTTATCTGGGGTCAATTTGAAAGAAGTAGAAGGTTAGCTTTTGTTTTAATTAAGGTCTACTGGAAGTAGCATTGATTAAATAGAGGTGTTTCAGGTAATCCAGCTTGATGGATGTCTGGGTAGAAGTTTGAGGTTATGTCATATCAGAATATCATATGCTAATAGATAGAGGTATGCACAAATACTAGAATTCATGCATATTTGGAGACTTCCTTACTTTCATTACACCTATGTGAGGCGAGGGCTGTCTCCTTCAGACTTCAGAGCTTTTGCAAAGGGCTCTAAATACTACCTATAAATCACCTTATTTGCAGAGTTAGGCAGAGTCTTACTATGGTAAAACCCTCTAGAGAAAGACTGGTTTCTCCGTTGAGAAACAAGGGGAATATAATCTATTTCAGTTTGTTTATGTAGTTAAAAAGGTCAAACACATAATATTAATAGGGATAATGATCATAATAATCATAATGATTAGTAGAGATGAGAAGGACCGAGGAAAAGGTTCACTGAATTTGTTACTGCAAAGGTCTTCCTTCAAATATTTTTATGTCTTTTCTTTTCAAGTGGTTTCTGAGTAATGAAAGGTTTATAAATAAGGAGCACAAACGATTCTTCATAAAAATGATACCCTTTGTGAACTAGGGTATACAATTAAAATAGGTACCTAGGTTTTCCCCTTGTAGATTATTTGTAAATGTAAAAAATGTAATGTAGAAAAGGTTCACTGAATTTGTTACTGCAAAGGTCTTCCTTCAAATATTTTTATGTCTTTTCTTTTCAAGTGGTTTCTGAGAATTGTTTATGTGTGTTCTTTCTTCGTTTTTAATTTGAGGTTGATGTGAGGATTTGAGTTTTGTTTTGTAATGTAAATGCAGTTTCTTTGTGTTATTATGTCACAACTTTGGTGCTCACTCGAGGGGCTGAGTGCACCTCAACATTCAAATAGAGGAGCCGAAAATATAAACTTGAAATTTCTCCGGAAATCAATCCCGGAACCTTAGAAATAGAAAGGTGTGCTAACAGCTTGTGGGTTTGTTACGGAGTGCATATAATGTTGCATCAGTATGTATGAGAGAGAGAGCGTAACTTTACGCAGCTGAAACTGGAAATAAAGGGCGCGTAGCCCAGGATCTCTCTCTCTCTCTCTCTCTCTTGCATTCTCTCACAATGGAATCCTGCATTCTTTTATACTACGCCTCGTTACTAGGTTCATTCTGAACTGAATGTCCCTAGTTTACAAGTATTGGGTTTCTGTGTACAAGTAGGAAAAGACATCCAATAACCAGCACATCCTTCCTTCGCCTACTCATCTAATAAAACAATACAATACATACGAGTACTCTAATAGTATTCAACATAACTTTATTCATCATTCACGCACATTTCACTGCTCTCTTTTACAATCTTATGGTAAAGTTTTAGGAAACCTCTGAGCGCGCTAAGAGCTTGTTCGGGCATGGTCTTCAAACATGTTCAGAGATTAACAAACACTTTAACATGATTTTGTAGGCCTGGACCTACAGGACTTGTGTCAGCAGGAAATCTGGATAAACTGGGGGAAAGTCGTGGTCCGTTCATTTTTGACACTAAAACCTTTTTAAACAAGAAAATTGGGCTCTAAGAAGGGCTGGCCTTTTTCTTGGGACTTGCGCGTCTATGGTATGAAGCCTCTGTAAGCAGGAATGTTGTTTAGCTGAACCTCTATAAGCAAGAATTTGTTAATCCATACTGTATTTTGTCATGCCAATTTTCCTTTCCCCCTAACCTGTGTTCACATGGACCTCTATAAACAGGAATAAAAATTGGGAACCTCTCTAAAGGAGAAATTTTTGCTGGAAACCTCTATAAGCTGGAAAAATTTGCCAGTCCCTTGGATTCCTGCATATCAAGGTTCGACTGTATTAGTTTTATATTGTTCTAGCTTCGTAAGCAGGAATGTTGTTTAGCTGAACCTCTATAAGCAAGAATTTGTTAATCCATACTGTATTTTGTCATACCAATTTTCCTTTCCCCCTAACCTGTGTTCACATGGACCTCTATAAACAGGAATAAAAATTGGGAACCTAAGCTGGAAAAAATTGCCAGTCCCTTGGATTCCTGCATATCAAGGTTCGACTGTATTAGTTTTATATTGTTCTCCCCCCCCCCTCCTCCCCTCCTGAGTTCTGGGTTCTGCCCCTCTTAGTTACTTATCTATGTAGAGTTCTGGGTAAAACCCTTCAAGGAAATTACTTACCTAAGTAAAATACTTGGTTACCTTTCTATGGTTGTTCTAAGTCTAAGATCTTTTCCACTTCCTAACTAACTCTTACCCTTAAAGTTCTATTTCCCATGTGCTATGTGGTCAAAAATACATACTATGGTTATCTGAGGAGATCTTTTACACTTCCTAACTCTTACTTAAACTCTATTTCCTATGTGGGAAAAAATTTGGCCTGCGGCGCAGTTATTTCATGGTGCAAATGGAGGACTCAAGACCTTACCCTAGTCGGATAAAAAATATTGAAGAAATTTAACAGGCCTGAGAACATTGCTTGGAAAAAAATAAAAAAAAAATCGGCTGCGGCGCAGTGGGAATAAAGTGGAAAATCTTGGAAAAGTAGACTGGAAATTTTGAAAAATTGGACTGGAAAACCGGGAAAAGTCAGGGAAATTTATTTTTCCATTTTGGTAGACACCCTGACTCAGTAATCTCTGAACTTTTCGTGCAAAATTTCGATGTGTTTCGCAAAGTTTCGATTAATTTTAATAATCGCCGTTTATTCCGATTATAATTTACCTGGTAGATACTAATCAATCATTTGCATCATTACTTTGTAGCTTTGTACCCATTTTCAATATCTTGCGGAACTGGCCTTGGTTTCATAAACCGCTATTGACGCTACCACTCTTGAATAGTTTGTCCGATTTTAATTAAATTATCTGTCGCACTCAATGAATATTGGCTCATTTGGGCCCCGTGGGGCCCTCTCCACTGCGATCTTTTTCCAATGTGTTCTTCATGTAACCAAACCGCTAAGTTAATGTTTTATATTTTATTTTAGATGGTGAAAAGAAGGCTGAATCTGGATCAAGATGACGAGGAGTCGCCGTTTAAAACGCCCAAATCTGTGAAGAAAATGCGAGTCAACCCTCCCACCACACCTGCTAAAGGTAAGAGCTTTTCTTCTACTAGTTCTTCTCTTAAATTTGTCTTCAAACTGCCAGATGGAGAAGATATGTCACTCCCTACATATAGGTAATGTGGCATGTGGTAATTTGTATTAAAATATCTGTAGCCGACCTCTTCCTGCTCTTAATCCAACTTATATCAAACACGCCCCCTTGTGACCCTATAGTACATATTTTGATTCGGAAATACAACCGAAGTTTACATAATGAACGTATTACAGAGTTGCCAAAGTTGACAACATATTCACACACAATTTGGTGATTAAAATCCGAATTTTGGCAACATTGCCCCGCCCCTCTCACCCCAAGTTTGTAAACAAATCCCCTCCATTCACGACTATTGATGAGATTTTGGGCTCTATTGAAACACGAACCTTAGGAAACCATTTCATGTGGATCAGATTAGAGAGGCATAATTACAAGGTATATCCAATATTATTTGAAATATTGGAGGAACACCAGATGCGTCCGAAAATTCCAAATCATCCGATTTGCGTCCCAACTCAAAAAAAGGTCATCCGAGTTGCGTTCGCGGAACCTGAGATTGAACCTATATACCATAAAGTAAACAAATAAGTATATAATGAACACAAAATAACTGTACCTATACAGTATGCTATAACTTCTGTATGCTATAGGCCTATATCCCTATATGAACAAACTTTGAACATGAACGCCATTGCTATTATTTTTGTACCTGTCTTTTGTGTTTAACCTAACCCTATAACAACACTGATCACCGCTCAAATTGTGAAAGCTCTTTTTTGCGTTTAACCTAACCCTATAATTACACTGGACACTGCTCATTTGTGGCAGCTCCTTTTATAGCAACATTCCATTGACGTAACTTCTGAACAAGTACATTTGAATTTTTAACGTTATCGATTGTAGGTACCTACATGATGAAAGCTGAAAAAATGCTGCGTACAGTATTATTTTGTCACCCTGTACTACATGTATACCTTCAAACTAGGATAAGTATATAAAGTACATAGTTCTAGCTCAGGAGTACAGTTGACAGTTGAATTTTTAACGTTATCGATTGTAGGTACCTACATGATGAAAGCTGAAAAAATGCTGCGTACAGTATTTTTTTATCACCCTGTACTACATGTATACCTTCAAACTAGGATAAGTATATAAAGTACATAGTTTTAGCTCAGGGACGCAACTCGGATGATAAATTTCGGACATGGGACGCAAATCGTACGGACGCAACTCAGATTTCACAGTCGGGACGCAAGTCGGATCCCCCCGGAATATTACTAGGATATCTTACCAAATTTGTTCACCCCCCCCCCTCTCCCCTCCTGAGTTCTGGGTTCTGCCCCTCTTTAGTTACCTAAGTAAAATACTTGGTTACCTTTCTATGGTTGTTCTAAGATCTTTTCCACTTCCTAACTAACTCTTAAGTACACTTAAAGTTCTATTTCCTATGTGGTCAAAAATACATACTATGGTTATCTGAGGAGATCTTTTACACTTCCTAACTAACTCTTACTTGTGGTCAAAATCTCAAAATTCATGAGGGTGGAAGTTCTTTCCCCTTACCGCAACGGTTGGCTGGTATTCGAACTTTTGACCTTCTGTTTACCAGACGATCGTCTTGTGTTTAATTTTTATGAATTCATTTTTCCAAAGTCCCCATCACGATAGTTTGTAAGCTCTATTTCCTATGTGGTCAAAATCTCAAATTCATGAGGGTGGAAGTTCTTTGCCCTTACCGCAACGGTTGGCTGGGATTCGAACTTATGACCTTCTGTTTACCAGGCGATCGTCTTGTGTTTCATTTTTATGAATTTGTAGAGAAACAACTTTTCATTTTTCCAAAGTCCCCACCACGATAGTTTCCATTTATTTAGTCGTCCCTAAATTGTAGAGAGAAGGAGGACAGGATCGGAGAAAGCCAGCCGTTCCGAGAACAAACCTTTTTATAGGATAAAGTTGAGGTTGGTCTTGCTCGAGTGGTCACCGGTTCTTTTGTTGAACTGGTTGTTACTTAACTCAAGTGGTCGACTAGCGGTGTATTTAGCTCAGGGACGCAACTCGGATGATAAATTTCAGAAATTGGACGCAAATCGTACGGACGCAACTCGGATTTCACAGTCGGGACGCAAGTCGGATCCCCCCGGAATATTACTAGGATACCTTACCCTTACCAAATAGTCTCAATCATCAATGGATGATCTGAGAGTATATCCAAATACCAATATAATCTCTAATATCAAAGTGGTGGTGTCGATCTGGTGAGATCTGTTCCCGTGTAAACTTCTCATTATCCTCTATCTTATCCCTGAATAGCTGCTATATTACCTCGATCCTTTCATCTGATTTATTATTATTATCCTTAACCAGTGTCGAAGGGTCTTCCCTATTTTACTCTTTTCCAATTAGCCTATCCTATTTTCATAGCAAATCTATGGACTATGGGGTTAACCTTTACCTGCCATTCGCGGTAGAAATGTTACAACACAGACACTTGTCATATTTCATGTATGTAGCAGTTTTTTTTCTTGAATTAAAAACGGAGCGAGGCAGGAAACTTGTGTCTCTTAGAACGATCAATTCTTTGAAATTTGTGTACCTACATATTGTTGATTAGATTAGAATTTGTTTCCTTTTCTTCTGAGTAACCTATACTAAGTCAAGAAGTGTTGGGCTGGTTCAGCAAAATACTGAAATCAGATATCATTTCATACAAAGTTGTCCCCGTGTTAGATTTCTGAAACAAAAGCCGCGACACTGAAAAGTCGTGAGATTATTTTCTCAAATTCTCATCATACCTACCCTCCCCGATGTAGTTCACAGAATTTAACATGGATAACCCATTAAAATTATTAAAGCTAGAGATCAATATAATTATGATGCTTGAGAAGTTAAGGACATGGTTTATAGGTTCAGGTCAGGAGAAGGAGAGGGGTCAAAACTCCAAGGCTACATAGGGGGAATTTTTTTGTTTTTCCAAAATTTAGGAATTCTGATTTCATGGCTGCATGACACATAAGAACATATTTATGACAAGCTAGCTTGAGAGGAAGCGCGTCTGCCTTGTAACTTACATATAAGCGTTAGGTCGCAGGTTCGATTCCTGCCCGGGCCGAACTTTATCTTGAACAGAGAAGGTTCGTTCTTGGAACGGCTCACTTTCTCCTATCCATATCTCTTTTGCCTCTTCGATTTCTGGACGATCTAACCCATTAAAATTATTAAAGCTAGAGATCAATATAATTATGATGCTTGAGAAGTTAAGGACATGGTTTATAGGTTCAGGTCAGGAGTAGGAGAGGGGTCAAAACTCCAAGGCTACATAGGGGGAATTTTTTTGTTTTTCCAAAATTTAGGAATTCTGATTTCATGTTTGCATGAATACATACCTATTTATGACAAGCTAGCTTGAGAGGAAGCGCGTCTGCCTTGTAACTTATATATAAGCGTTAGGTCGCAGGTTCGATTCCTGCCCGGGGCGAACTTTATCTTCAGAGAAGGTTCGTTCTTGGAACGGCTCACTTTCTCCTATCCATATCTCTTTTACCTCTTCTATTTCTGGACGATCAAGCCTCCTTTGTTACAGTTCCCTCTATCAAATCTCTTCAAAATATGAGGGAGAAAAGACAAGCGATGACCTATCAACTTATCATTATTTTAGATACCTAGAGGTAAGATTTGTAAAACTGCAACTGTGCTGGTAAGTGTGATAAGCACAAAACTTATGCAGAGACTCCCGCTTCACCGCAGGGAATTCACATCTAATTATATCTTAACGAGTTAACGGGTATTCTCTTATTCAAATAGCTAAGTACATTGAGACAGGGGTGCAGTTGTTACCGATACACGTGTCTTATGACCAGTGCAACGGCAAAAAAACAGTTATCTACATGGCACACCCTAAAATAAATACACTGATCATAATCGTTAGAGAAAAACACAATGTCTTAGAACTCGTGAAAGATTTAACCCCAAGAACAGCTGATGCTAGAAGAATAGACATTGAATCAAAATGGAAAAAATGTAAGAAATGAAGGGAACAATAAGAATAAGGTATGAAATCAGGGACAACATCTTTTGATGCAAAACGGTTATTTCTTTTCTTCGCATGTGTCTTATGACCAGTGCAACAGCAAAAAAACAGTTATCTACATGGCACACCCTAAAATAAATACACTGATCATAATCGTTAGAGAAAAACATAATGTCTTAGAACTCGTGAAAGATTTAACCCCAAGAACAGCTGATGCTAGAAGAATAGACATTGAATCAAAATGTAAGAAATGTAAGAAATGAAGGGAACAATAAGAATAAGGTAAGAAATCAGGGACAACATCTTTTGATGCAAAACGGTTATTTCTTTTCTTCGCATGTGTTGTGGAAATAAGAAATGAAATTAGGGAAAAATCTTTAACCCTTGGCGACACGATGCGACGCGTGCTTTCAGAGTTCTTTGGAACATTGTAATGATTCGCAAGAGATAATTAGGGAAAAATCTTTAACCCTTGGCGACACGATGCGACGCGTGCTTTCAGAGTTCTTTGGAACAAGGTAATGATTCGCAAGAGATATTTTTTTCTTTAATCAATTGCCTATTAGATTAAAGCTAAAGTTCCACAGCAATGTAGGCATAACTTTCATTAAGTTGAACTTCAGTTACATTGGCCCTTGGAAGTAACGTTTGTATCCAATATTAAGTCACTTTTGGGCAGTTGTAACACAAAGAGGATCAAGGGGTAGAAGTTTTTTTTACATCTTGTGTCCTAGTTTACTTGATCACGGATCTACAGACCAATAAAGGCCAGCACTACAGGTTCATGTTGAAATATTGAGTTTAACCAGTGACCAAGTGACAATTATTAGGATTGACGCTGCCCCGCCACACAACCAAGGGTTAAACCCGACTACAATAAAACAAGGAGCCATCAGTTGATTTACATTATATTTTATTATTTCCTAGAACCTGGAGGGGTTGCTATGAGTGTTCATTGTTATAATATGCCCTTACCTCTCCACCTTTCCTAACTTGGAAACGTCTTTCTATTTCTAAGGAACAGAGGAGAGAAGGAGATATTATAGACACGGGGTGGTTTAACAGTATCAACACCAAGGTCGAGTTTTACCACCGTGGATTGTCTCAGGATTGTGTTTAATCCGAGGTTGACCTGGGTATGAAGTATTGGGAAATCCTTGTTTTATCTCAATCCCAAGTTGGTAAACCCCAGCATAAGACGCCTTGTGTTTTCGGCCCAACTTGATACTGGTGAAAGTAATACTCGAGAAAAGACCGGACCCTCTGTTGGACACAGTTAGTCCAGTGAACACGCTTGTTTTCCATGCAGAAGGTCCCGGGTTCGATGCCCACCATTGACAAAAAATTGTACCCGTTTTTCGATTACAGATATTTCAACGGGTAACTTTCTGGTGTTCTCGTGTTAAGCCAGCACCTAAATGGGAAGTCTTGCATCTCTTCTCGCCCATCTAATGAGGGGCATACTTTGGGATGGGCAATGTATGTACATAGATATTGTAGATACTTGATATCTAAAGGTGACACATGAACGTGCCAGATACTCAACTCCTATGTGATATACTGTCTGTCTCGTATCCCGTGCTATAGCTGTCACTAAGATACCCTAACACACGTCCACCCTGTAGTAAATCGCTAAACAATACGTTTTTCCATCTTACTGTTAGCGCTAGGGAGGGTGAAATAGACAGGAGGAGGGGGGGGGCAGCGATTTTTAGATCGGTTTTTCTCATTTCGGCGTCTTTGGAAAAGATTATCGATTTCTTTACCCGCGTCCCCCCTTCCAAATCTAGGTTAATAAATAACCCTAACCCTAACCCCCCGACTGATGGATGAGTGTGATTTAGATCATGTTTTATGCCCCCGGTGTGGTTGGGGAGACAAAAGTTACCCCTGAGAAATGCAATGGCTTGCGTAATATGCAAGTCACGGAGAGAGTCAAACGCTTTTGGAAACATCAAAATGCATCCGGTTATGAAGTTTATTGCATGTAGAGTGCAATAATCTGTTAATTACAATCATCGATAATTTGTTAATTGTTCTTAATTTGTGTGGTGATTAAAGTTTGTTTTTTCGTTGTTTTTTATTTTTCAATTTGTGTGTTTTTCTTCTTCGTGTTCTGTATTCTTTATTTTATTTATGTTCAGAGATTAACAAACACTTTAACATGATTTTGTAGGCCTGGACCTGTAATGAACGGATTTTGATGACGTCATAACAGTAGGTATGACGTCACTCCCTACATATAGGTAATGTGGCATGTGGTAATTTGTATTAAAATATCTGTAGCCGACCTCTTCCTGCTCTTAATCCAACTTACATCAAACACGCCCCCTTGTGACCCTATAGTACATATTTTGATTCAGAAATACAACCGAGGTTTACATAATGAACGTATTACAGAGTTGCCAAAGTTGACAACATATTCACACACAATTTGGTGATTAAAATCCGAATTTTGGCAACATTGCCCCGCCCCTCTCACCCCAAGTTTGTAAACAAATCCCCTCCATTCACGACTATTGACGAGATTTTGGGCTCTATTGAAACACGAACCTCAGGAAACCATTTCATGTGGATCAGATTAGAGAGGCATAATTACAAGGTATATCCAATATTATTTAGAATATTGGAGGAACACCAGATGCGTCCGAAAATCCCAAATCATCCGATTTGCGTCCCAACTCAAAAAAAGTCATCCGAGTTGCGTTCGCGGGACCTGAGATTGAACCTATACATATACTTGAGACCATAAAGTAAACAAATAAGTATATAATGAACACAAAATAACTGTACCTATACAGTATGCTATAACTTCTGTATGCTATAGGCCTATAGGAACAAACTTTGAACATGAACGCCATTGCTATTATTTTTTACCTACTTGTCTTTTGTGTTTAACCTAACCCTATAATAACACTGGTCACCGCTCAAATTGTGAAAGCTCTTTTTTGCGTTTAACCTAACCCTATAATAACACTGGACACTGCTCATTTGTGACAGCTCCTTTTATAGCAACATTCCATTGACGTAACTTCTGAACAAGTACATTTGAATTTTTAAGGTTATCGAACTGGCCTTGGTTTCATAAACCGCTATTGACGCTACCACTCTTGAATAGTTTGTCCGATTTTAATTAAATTATCTGTCGCACTCAATGAATATTAGCTCATTTGGGGCCCGTTTGTCTATTCGCTCATTTGTTCCCCGTGGGGCCCTCTCCACTGCGTTACCGCTAAGTTAATGTTTTATATTTTATTTTAGATGGTGAAAAGAAGGCTGAATCTGGATCAAGATGACGAGGAGTCGCCGTTTAAAACGCCCAAATCTGTGAAGAAAATGCGAGTCAACCCTCCCACCACACCTGCTAAAGGTAAGAGCTTTTCTTCTACTAGTTCTTCTCTTAAATTTGTCTTCAAACTGCCAGATGGAGAAGATATTGCCCACATATTACAAGTACCTACATAATATCTAATATATTTTTTTCCAAGTTCCGAGCCGCCTATGGCGACCAATTTTTGTTTTTATTTAAACTTACAAATAATGCTTTGGCAACTGCACTTCTGAGATGCCAAAGTAGCTTAACATCAGTGATTAATAATTAGGAACTAGTACCTTCAACGATAGCATCGCCATTGACTAAAATTCTTCCTTAGCACCTCATGCCATTGATTTTCAAACCTTCCACTTTGAAGCTGTCTAATATCTGCACAAGTTGTAAAGGGACTCTGCTTCACAAATAATTCATTATTTGATTTTTTTTATTTATTATTATTATTATTATTTTTTTTTTTAATTTGATTTTCCAGTCTGAGTTGCTTGAGGTATTTACCAATGTCTATTTGATTTTTTAAAACTTAATTATGTAAATTGTGTGTAAACATCACAAAAATAAATTTCATTTGCTTTGTTCAGAGAAAGGCACGCGTTATGATACATCGCTCGGTCTCCTGACCAAGAAGTTTGTCAAACTCCTGCAGTCCTCTCCTCAGGGGGTGGTAGATCTCAACGTAGCCTCGGAGAGCTTGGATGTACAGAAGCGAAGGATATACGATATCACCAATGTATTGGAAGGTAAGAAACTTTAAAAGTATAGAAGTTACGGATAAAAGAGGGGGAACTTTTTATTAAGCTCTTGACAAGTCTTTAGATTCTTCGGAGTACAATAAGTTTTAGACATTTTTTTCTGAGGAAAAATTGGTATACAAACTAAAAAGAAAAGCAAGTCAGTCTAGTTAGCTTGGAAGGTAGCTCGTCTGCTTTGTAAGCGCTAGATCGGGGGTTCGATTCCCGGGACGAACTTTATCCTAAACAGATAAGATTCTTTCCTTGGAATGGCTGACTTTCTCTTATGCTGTCTTCCTTCTCTCTGAGATAAACATCTTCTATTCAATATTTCAAATCTTAACCCTTTCGCTTCCAGGTATCGGTATTCTGGAGAAGAAGTCGAAGAACAACATTCAATGCAAGAGATAATTTTTTTCTTTAATCAATTGCCTATTAGATTAAAGCTAAAGTTCCACAGCAATGTAGGCATAACTTTCATTAAGTTGAACTTCAGTTACATTGGCCCTTGGAAGTAACGTTTGTATCCAATATTAAGTCACTTTTGGGCAGTTGTAACACAAAGAGGATCAAGGGGTAGAAGTTTTTTTTACCATCTTGTGTCCTAGTTTACTTGATCACAGATCTACAGACCAATAAAGGCCAGGACTACAGGTTCATGTTGAAATATTGAGTTTAACCAGTGACCAAGTGAATATTATTAGGATTGACGCTGCCCCGTCACACAACCAAGGGTTAAACCCGACTACAATAAAACAAGGAGCCATCAGTTGATTTACATTATATTTTATTATTTCCTAGAACCTGGAGGGGTTGCTATGAGTGTTCATTGTTATAATATGCCCTTACCTCTCCACCTTTCCCAACTTGGAAACGTCTTTCTATTTCTAAGGAACAGAGGAGAGAAGGAGATATTATAGACACGGGGTGGTTTAACAGTATCAACACCAAGGTCGAGTTTTACCACCGTGCCCTTGGAAGTAACGTTTGTATCCAATATTAAGTCACTTTTGGGCAGTTGTAACACAAAGAGGATCAAGGGGTAGAAGTTTTTTTTACATCTTGTGTCCTAGTTTACTTGATCACGGATCTACAGACCAATAAAGGCCAGCACTACAGGTTCATGTTGAAATATTGAGTTTAACCAGTGACCAAGTGACAATTATTAGGATTGACGCTGCCCCGTCACACAACCAAGGGTTAAACCCGACTACAATAAAACAAGGAGCCATCAGTTGATTTACATTATATTTTATTATTTCCTAGAACCTGGAGGGGTTGCTATGAGTGTTCATTGTTATAATATGCCCTTACCTCTCCACCTTTCCTAACTTGGAAACGTCTTTCTATTTCCAAGGAACAGAGGAGAGAAGGAGATATTATAGACACGGGGTGGTTAAACAGTTTTACCACCGTAGATTGTCTCAGGATTGTGTTTAATCCGAGGTTGACCTGGGTATGAAGTATTGGGAAATCCTTGTTTTATCTCAATCCCTAGTTGGTAAACCCCAGCATAAGACGCCTTGTGTTTTCGGCCCAACTTGATACTGGTGAAAGTAATACTCGAGGAAAGACCAGACCCTCTGTTGGACACAGTTAGTCCAGTGGTAACACGCTTGCTTTCCATGCAGAAGGTCCCGGGTTCGATGCCCACCATTGACAAAAAATTGTACCCGTTTTTTGATTACGAATATTTCAACGGGTAACTTTCTGGTGTTCTCGTGTTAACCCAGCACCTAAATGGGAAGTCTTGCATCTCTTCTCGCCCATCTAATGAGGGGCATACTATGGGATGGGCAATGTATGTACATAGATATTGTAGATACCTACTTGATATCTAAAGGTGACACATTAACGTGCCAGATACTCAACTCCTATGTGACACTGTCTGTCTCGTATCCCGTGCTATAGCTGTCACTAAGGCCTACACGACGGGTTGCTATGAGTGTTCATTGTTATAATATGCCCTTACCTCTCCACCTTTCCTGTTCTCAAATCCAGGCAGATATTAACCATCTGACTGGAAAGGAACAGACCATTGACAGTCTAATAGCCACCGCAGGTAAACCTCCACAGTAGTTGTTATCCTTACTCGACGACACTTAACCTAGATGTACACTCTGCTTAACCTCGGGAAGTTCGCCTGACAATCAGGAAGCCTTGGGTTCAATTCCAGCCGATTTGTGTATTTCTTTCCCCCCAACATAAGTTTACCACAATAGTATAAGACCAAACCAACCTCAGTGGTGCAGTGGTTAGCACGGTGGACTTTGAATCTGGAGGTTGGTGGTTCGAGTCCAAGAAACATTCAATGGAAGGGAGGGCGTATGCCCACCTCACAGAGTTCTCAAATCCAGGCAGATATTAACCATCTGACTGGAAAGGAACAGAACATTGACAGTCTAATAGCCACCGCAGGTAAACCTCCACAATTGTTGTTATCCTCACTCGACGACACTTAACCTAGATGTACACTCTGCTTAACCTTGGGAAGTTCGCCTGACAAGCAGGAAGCCTTGGGTTCAATTCCAGCCGATTTGTGGTTCTCAAATCCAGGCAGATATTAACCATCTGACTGGAAAGGAACAGACCATTGACAGTCTAATAGCCACCGCAGGTAAACCTCCACAATAGTTGTTATCCTTACTCGATGATACTTAACCTAAATGTACACTCTGCTTAACCTCGGGAAATTCGCCTGACAATCAGGAAGCCTTGGGTTCAATTCCAGCCGATTTGTTTATTTCTTTCCCCCCAATATAAGTTTACCACAATAGTATAAGACCAAAGTAGTATTAAAAAGAATTGAAATGAGGGCAAGACATGTCATAAAATTTAGCGTAGTATATTAAGCGGGGAACGACATTTGTGACAAGCGTTTATGCTTAACACAATTAAAATTCCTTAGTATAAGACCAAAGTAGTATTAAAAAGAATTGAAATGAGGAAGACCGAGGAAAAGTTGGAAGGATTGTGTGAGCCAACTCTATTTAAATAGGATAAGCTAGGAAGCAGAAGAAAAGTACCTATTATTAGTAGCCTAATGCTGCTAGGGTAAAGGAACTCTTTAGTCCTTTTCGAGCATTAGAAATCATCACTATGTTCTGCCATCTGGCTGCCAAAATTATTCTGCCATCACCATTCGGTTAGAGCTGAAGCAGCTACAACTATAATTTTATTGTTATTTTTAAATAGGATAAGCTAGGAAGCAGAAGAAAAGTACCTATTATTAGTAGCCTAATGCTGCTAGGGTAAAGGAACTCTTTAGTCCTTTCGAGCATTAGAAATCATCACTATGTTCTGCCATCACCATTCGGCTAGAGCTGAAGCCGCTACAACAAGTACTATAATTTATTGTTATTTATGTTATGTATGTTTCCAGAGGATGAGCTGAAGCAACTGAATGCAGAGCGACGGTTCTCCTATGTTACCTATCAAGACATACGACACATTCCCGCCTATCAGGTACATTTATTGTTAAACCGGTTGGATTAACCAATTTGAATTGGATCAGTTATTTTTAAAGTTGGGATTAAAATCAAGTACATGCCCAATGAAATCGCCTAATATACGAAGAAAAGCGTCGGTAGCTGAATTTCGCTTTCTAACCGGCCACGATTACTTGACAGAACACCTCCATAGAATTGGTTGTATGTATTCAACTATTCACTCTTGTCAGTGTCCTTTATGTTCTTCAAATGTTCCAATGAACGCCAGCCGCATTTGTGTAAATGTACTGCCACGGAAACCAGCATTCGTAGATTCCTATAAGTTTAACCCCCATCTTTTGGGGCTGTTGTCAGTTGCCTCCGCACCTATGTGGGGAGCAACCTCAGAGGGGGCGCTTTGTGTATGGATTTAAGCTAGCATTAATATTGTAGCAAAATATTGGGATGCTAGCGATTTATAAACAACAACCAATTAACTAACCTCTATGTTTCCCTCTGCTGTTCTACTGTC
>NW_007380341.1:0-26038 GCF_000475195.1 Diaphorina citri | reverse complement strand
AGTTAGGGTAAAAGAACACTCAAATAAGCATCATTCAACAGGATAAGGAAAGTCGTGTGATGTTCACACCAGATTTTTATTCTATTATTTTTTCCAACCGAGTAGTTAGCTAGTCAGAAGATAATACCTATGTACTTTCATGTAATTATTAAAGTACTTTCATGTAATTAATATTATAATTAGTATACATTAAAACGCTCAAGGGGGAAACGTCAAAAGCAGGTACTTACCCCGTTTTTCCTTGTTGTTAAGTACCACTACATATACAGGTAGATACCTACCTACTTGGTACTTGCTGTTTGAAAATTTTAACAGAAAAATAAAAATAATAATGGCCATTCTATTATCATTATCTCTCTCTTTCTCTTTCATTTTATCTCTCTCTCTCTCTCTCTCTCTCTCTCTCTCTCTCTACATATATCTCTCTCTCCCTCTCTATCTCTCTCTGTTAACATAGGTAGTAATATGTAACCTGTCACCCACCCACCTATTGCATGCTACTCCTCCCCCTTTTCCCATTATCCCACCCCTTCCCTACTCATCATCATACCCTTTCTCTACCCATCAACTCCTCCCTCTATAACACAAGTAGTAAGTAATAGTATGTAACCTGTCACCCCCCTCCACCTTTACCCATCATACCACCCCTTTCCTACCCATTTCCTATCCCCCACCCATTTCCTAACACAGGTAGTACCTACCTATGTATGTAAACTGTCACCGGTTAAAAGAAGGAAATCTACCCCCTTTTATTAATTTATTTAATTTCATTATTATTTACTTTGTATCTCCTATATCATACAGATTTTTCCCCTTTTTTTCCACGGGGGGAAAGTGAGGAGAGGAAGGAAAAAAAGGAATTTACTTGGAGTATCTTTTGTTTGATGTAATTAATTCAATTTGAATTCCATTAGTGATAGAGCCTCAACATCGCTGCATACTTTGTAGACTCCCAGACAGTCTAGTTAGCATGGGAGGTGGCGCGTCTGCCTTGTAAGCGCTAGGTCACGGGTTCGAGTCCTGCCTGGGCCGATTTTAATGGCAAATAAGTAAGGTTCGTTCTCGGAATGGCTGGTATCTTTCTACATTGTATCGGCTGGCTTTCTTTACCTAGTATCCTGTTCTCCTTCAAGATAGGAGAAAGCCAGCCGTTTCGGGGACCGGGAACGAACATTTAGAAAAATCTACCGATAAGATAAAATTCGTCCCTTGCGGAACTCAAACCTGCGACCTAGCGGTTACATTAAAGGTAGATGAGCTACGTTCTAAGGTAACTATATTCTTAGGAATCCTCCTTTATATTATGGTAGATATTATTACCTATGCCCCTAGAAAAGTTACATGGGCATCTCTGACATTTTGTCACAGCTTGTTTTCTGTTCTACTGCACCTAAGACTAGGCTTGCCAAACGTCCCGAATTGGCCAGATCAGACCTTTGAGACAACTTTCACATTTTATACACTGACGTAACCCCGATTTTGAAAATGGAGCAAAATCTTAATAAGTAAAATTATATATATAGATGTAGATCTGTCCTAGGACAGGTTTCAACACGACGTTCTCCACTTTTCTTAGAGAACCTTTTTAATTTCTTAGAGAAAATTAGACAACCTTTTTAATTTTCAATGGAAACGTAGAAAAAGATATAACATTTTTTGAAAATAAGAAACAGCGAGAAGTTATACTATGAAAATAACGCGAAATTCGACTAAATTGTTGCATATTGCATACACAGAAACATGTACATGTATGTCTGTCTGTTACGGCGCTGTTACTCTGATGGACCTTTTATTGTCTTCTTTTCACGAAAAAACGGCTTGACCGATTTTGATGATTTTTTTGTGGTTGTTGAGAAGAGTACTGAGGGTGACATAGGCTATTTAAATTTGTCATATTCCATCCCGATTCAAAATGGCAGCACCTCAAAGTTATGACTCTTATGCCCCACTGATCCCGTACAAAGGACGGGTCAACCACTAGTTGGAAATACAGTAAAAGTGTAACGTAAGTTAATAATGTTGGTATACCTGTAGATACCTATCTAGAACTACGTAGGTATACATAGTAAAATTGTGACCCAAATTATCTTGGTACAAATACCTACCTAGTTGATGGAGCCTTTTCAAATACCTAACCTTTTCAAGAGGCATCTCTGTTTGGAAGAGTGAAATTTTTCCACTAAATGCTCTGAGGCTCTAATTCTATAAGGTAGGTACTTATTTAGATTAATGTAATTAAGTGCCCTCTGGGAGGAATCTATACCTGTGAAATTTAGCTGAACTACTCTCTCACTCACTCTTGATCAAACTATGCATCAGAGAGAGAGAGAGAGAGAGAGAGAGAGAGAGAGAGAGAGGGATTAATGTAATTAAGTGCCCTCTGGGAGGAATCTATACCTGTGAAATTTAGCTGAACTACTCTCTCACTCACTCTTGATCAAACTATCCATCAGAGATAGAGAGAGAGAGAGAGAAAGAGAGAGAGAGAGAGAGAGAGAGAGAGAAAGGAGGGCAAACATTTTCCCTCTCTCCCTAAAGGCATCAGGTATTATCGAACTTCACCTGATTTTCTAATCTTTCTCTCTCCCCCTCTCTCTATCTCCCATTCTCTCCCTCTCTCCCCCTCCCCTCTCTCTCCCCCCCTCTCTCACACACACACACATACACACACTCAATGTAAGCAACATTTCTCGGCTCTCAATATTTGATTGATGATGTTCAGGAAGAAATATTATTAACAGATTGATAAAAGTTATGTTAAGTTGAGAAAATGCCTATATGCCTATGAATGAATAAAATGCAGATTGATAAGTTGAGAAAGTGTATAAACGAGGTCTAGGTAGGGATAAATTAATTCTGCCACTTTAACTCAAGTACGATACCTAATATACCTATGCTGCGGATTGCTGCGTAATAATTACAGTAGGAAAGGAAAATAAATATGAAGGAGGAGAAGAAGAAGAAGTTGGACTAGGAGAAACATAGGAAGAAAAAAAAATAAATAAAAATAACAGAATTCATTCAACAAATTTAATAGAGAAGGACATGGAATGCAGAACATACAAGAGATGAAGAGAATGGCACAGGATAGAGAAGTGTGGAGAAGAAAAACTCATCAGCGGATACAAACTAATCATTAGATTGTGACCTGAGAGAGAGAGAGATGTAGGTACCTACACAAAAAATTAATTCAAGATAAACATTGTTGATAAACATCTATGATAGAGGTAGGTAGTGAAAAGAATCATAACCCTGATAAAGATAAAGGTACATCGCTTGAGCCAAACAAGAGACTAAAGCCAACAAGGATGTTATAAGCGAAGAAGAAGCCATATAAAGTTGTAGAGGTAGGTAGTGAAAAGAATCATAACCCTGATAAAGATAAAGGTACATCGCTTGAGACAAACAAGAGACTAAAGCCAACAAGGATGTTATAAGCGAAGAAGAAGCCATATAAAGTTAAGGAAAGATAAAAAGCAATAAACAGGGCTAGGTACCACGGTCAGGGTCGTTCACAGCCTAACCAGATCTAGGGGATATTCCCAACTTTTTTTCTAAAACGTTTGATAGAGGGCATTGATGTAACTGCTAACTCACTGTTAAGGTCTTACAGTCCCGAAAGTGAAGAAAGGATAGGAGAAAACCAGCCGTTCCGAGAAGGAAACTTATATGTTTCGGATAAAAACCGCCCCGTGCGGGAATCCAACCGGCGCGCGGCGGCGACCTAGCGCTTATAAAGCAGACGAGCTAACCCTTCAAGCTAAGCTAACTAGGCTGACTGGCTGACCCTTTACACTTTTGTAACTTTAATTACCTATTCCACACTTTCGTCGGGGAACAGGCCACAGGTAGTTTTAGCTAAATGTTGACCTGATAATTGCGGGCCCCCTTAAAAGGATCTCAGGCCCGGGTGCGTCCGGGTCGGGCCGGATAGACCCCCCTGAGAACAGCCCTGTTAGGGAGGGAGGTAGATAAACAGGATAGAAGGGAGGTAGGGACGGAGCCAGAAGTTTTCAGTAGATAAAATCTCCCACTTTGTACATTAATTTTTTTCCCCCTTAGCTCTCGTGTTATACAGGAAAGATATCGAAGAAAAGGGATAAGAAAGGGTGGAGAGAAGGGGAGATAAAAGGAGGGGAAAAGGGGGTAAGAAATGAAGAAGAGAAGAAGGGAGAGGGGAAAGATAAAAACTCTGAAAGTTAGCTCTCGTGTTATACAGGAAAGATATTGAAGAAAAGGGATAAGAAAGGGTGGAGAGAAGGGGAGATAAAAGGAGGGGAAAAGGGGATAAGAAATGAAGAAGAGAAGGAGAAAGGAGAGGGGAAGGATAAAAACTCTGAAAGAAGATAAAGTCTTCACAAACTCCAGATGTATCGACATTTTTTTATTACACACGAGAAAATCTTTCGCGAAAAACAGGGTGGTGAGAAAAGTGATATTCTTCTTACTGTTGTTCCTTTTCTTCTTCAAAACGGCTCGACCGATTTTGATGAATTTTTTTGTGGTTGTTGAGAAGGGTACTGAGGGTGACATAGGCTATTTAAATTTGTCATATTCAATCCCGATTCAAAATGGCAGCATCTCAAAGTTATGACTCTTATGCCCCACTGATCCCGTACAAAGGACGGGTCAACCACTAGTTGGAAATACAGTAAAAGTGTAACGTAAGTAAATAATGTTGGTATATCTGTAGATACCTATGTACAACTACGTACATAGTAAAATTGTGACCCAAATTATCTTGGTACAAATACCTAGGTACCTAGTTGATGGAGCCTTTTTAAATACCTAACCTTTTCAAGAGGCATCTCTGTTTGGAAGGGTGAAATTTTTCCACTAAATGCTCTGATGCTCTTATTCTATTAGGTAGGTAGATACTTATTTAGATTAATGTAATTAAGTGCCCTCTGGGAGGAATCCTTCCAATGACCGTTCTTTGAACGTCCTCTGACTGGAGCTTGACCTGAACGGATAGAGGGATTCGTACTTCAAGCATCCCAACTCAAGATACACTCAAATTTCACTTCTCTTATCAATCAAACTTGGTTAGAACAAGGGGGGAAAAAACTTGAAAGACACATCTAGCACATCTTGCCCAAAAACTTTAACACCTACACACCCACACTTCTGTACACTTTTTTTGTTCTTAACTTGTTTAAATTTGTCATGCTTTCATCAGTTTGCTCTTCCACTTTGCTAAACCTTTATAAACGAGAACATGTTGTATTAAACCGCCTTAAACGAAAAAATGAGCTGGTCCCTTGGATTCTCGTTTATCCAGGTTCGACTGTATTTTGTTTATCTGTTTTTAATAATAGGTATGTTACCTATCACCTATCGTACCTATGTACATATCGTACCTATGTAGAGAGAGAGAGAGAGAGAGAGAGAGAGAAGGAGAGAGAGAGACATGAAAGTCAACAAGTGTCTTTCTATGACAAGGAGAGAGAAAAGATAAAGAAAGAAATTCGAAGGAAAAGAAAGTAGAGACAGATAAATAATGCGAGAAAGAGAAAAGAGGGCGAGAGAAACAGATGTCAGAGAGAGAGAGAGAGAGAGACAAAGAGAGAAGGAGATTACACAAAAGGTAAGTTTAGAGAGAGGGAGAGAAAAAGAGATAGAAAGAGAAAGCAAGACAGAGAGTCTTTTTTGAATAGTTAGAAAAAAGAAACAAAGAGGAAGTGGAGAGAGAGAGAGAGAGAAAAAGAGAAAGAGAGGGAGAGAGACAGAGATAAAAATACCAAAGATGGAAGTCATTTAAGAACATCAGTTCTTAAATTATTGAATTTGTTCATAACTATTGAATTTATGAAGAGTAGTGAAGAGGAAATCTTGTGAAGAGTAGGGAAGAGGAAATCTTATGAAGAGTAGGGAAGAGGAAATCTTGTGAAGAGTAGTGAAGAGCAAATCTTATGAAGAGTAGTGAAGAGGAAATCTTGTGAGGAATAGTGAAGAGGAAATCTTATGAAGAGTAGTGAAGAGGAAATCTTGTGAAGAGTAATAGTGAAGAGGAAATCTTGTGAGGAATAGTGAAGAGGAAATCTTATGAAGAGTAGTGAAGAGGAAATCTTATGAAGAGCAGTGAAGAGGAAATCTTGTGAAGAGTAGGGAAGAGGGAATCTTATGAAGAGTAGTGAAGGGGAAATCTTGTGAGGAATAGTGAAGAGGAAATCTTATGGAGAGTAGTGAAGAGGAAATCTTGTGAGGAATAGTGAAGAGGAAATCTTATGAAGAGTAGTGAAGAGGAAATCTTGTGAAGAGTAGGAAAGAGGAAATCTTGTGAAGAGTAGTGAAGAGGAAATCTTATGAAGAGTAGTGAAGAGGACCATGAAAATCTTAGGGATCGTAAGGACTGAAATAATAATGATTATCAGGAAACTATTCAAATCTGGGTCAAGTGTCATGATGCCTACCATTTTGATCTTGACATTCAGAACTTCTCATTAGGAACTTGACACACAGAACCTAGGTATCATAAATAACTTATCGATAGTGAAGAGGAAATCTTGTGAAGAGTAGTGAAGAGGAAATCTTATGAAGAGTAGTGAAGAGGACCATGAAAATCTTAGGGATCGTATTAAGGACTGAAATAATAATGATTATCAGGAAACTATTCAAATCTGGGTCAAGTGTCATGATGCCTACCATTTTGAGCTTGACATTCAGAACTTCTCATTTAGAACTTGACACACAGAAGTACAGAACCTATCATAAATAACTAATCATTCAGAACTTTTCATTCCAAAATTTTCATTCGGAATTTGAGATCTTGACATAAATAATTTCAGAACTTGGCATAAAAAATAAAATTTCTCAGAATTGATCATACAGAATTACCTGAGCAAAGCTAGAAACCTGAGCTTTATACAGAATTTGGTATAATGGTATAGATTATAGAATAGTCCATCATTCAGATAATCATGTAGTGACTTTTCAGACTCCTGGTTGAAGGTAAAATGAAATTCTTGCTTTCTTTGAGTTAAGGGTGTGACAACGAGTATTATTTCTCTATACAATAGGTACAATGGTACATACCTAATAAATATCAAAATAAAAGAAAGTAATTTCCATTTGGCTTCAAGATGGTGAGAGAGAGAGAGGAAGAGAGAGAGAGAGAGGTCTTTTGTGTGAGTTGTGTGTATTTAGTTCGGTAGTTTGGCATGCGTCCGGTACTTGGCACAACTTGGATGGACATTATTGTTTTTGTAGTCTCCGAAAAATTTGAAAATAAAATGAAATGTGCATGGTAAGTATGCAATTTTATGCAGTTTATTTGTGCAATAATCCAATTTAAGTCTAAATCACTCCCTTCATGACTTTAATTTTTTTCTGGATATCGCAGCATCACTCCTTCACCAATTCTGCAGCCTAGTTATTAGCTTGCGAGATACCAGATACCCCACCTGCCTTGTAAGCGCTAGGCCAATTGTTTCTTTCCGGGGTTAGGTTGGTTCTGGGAAAGACTGGCTTTCTCCAATCTTGTCCACCTCTTTCTTTCTCTCTCTCTCTCTCTCTCTCTCTCTCTCTCTCTCTCTCTCTTCGTTTTAGGTGTTTAGCCACCTATAGATAGCCAGGAAAAACTTGAAAAAAAAAGTCAGTTTTCCAGTCAGACATTTAACAAGAAATAGTAGAAGTCAGTCAGACCTCTTTAACAAGAAATAATAGAATACCTAGTTTATTAGAGAAAATTTTCTAATTTCTAATTCAAATGACACAGTTTCCTTCTGAACATGTGCCAAATTTTCTAATCAGATGCTAGGAGAGGGGGGAGAAAAGGGAAGGAGGGGAGGTTGAAAAGGGACAGAATTGAAGAAGAGAGGGGGAGAAAGGAGAGGAGGGGAAATTTGATAGAGGGAGAAAGAGTGAGGGAAGGAGAAAAGTGTCTCCGTCTTGTATCCTTTTTAATACAATCGTCCATTCGTCCCTGTGCAGACAAAATGGTTTACATCGGTGATTCGGTATTCAAAGTCTATTTTCTGCTGGACTCGGTAATTCGGTATCCAAAATTTCAGGTCTTTTTCAGGTCTGCTGTATCAATAGTTTTATAAAAAAGGAATTTTAATTGTGTTAAGCATAAATGCTTGTCACAAATGTCGTTCCCTGCTTAATACACTACGCTGGCTGGAAGCTTGCAATTTGGAAAAAAAAAAAAAAAAAAAAATCCTCAATTGGAAATAAAATCTGTACTGACGAACCTGAAAGCTTCAACAAAGCCACCATATTTCTCACCAAAAAGAATGTGGTACCTAAGTGAAGTTTTCAAATTTTGTACCACCCTGTATACAGCATGGTGTCTACAGTGGATAATAGACTCTGCTCCATTAACATACAAGACAGAAAATACCTACAGGGTGTCTAATCAGAAACCAAAATAAGTAAATTTTTTGGGCTCATAATTTTATTATAAAAAATAGTTTTAAGTAGGTAGTACCTATAGGTATACCTAGATTTTAAAGTTACAAAAACATCTCAATAAATTTATTCTCTAATCTAATAGTATTAAGATTTAGTACACCTTATCTGCCGACTAAGCCTCAAAAGACCCATACCTATAATCTTTCCATTCCACCAAACAGGCCAAATAGTAAATACTCCTGTAAATAACCTGCCTACCTTAATAAATAGGTTGTAGGACAGTATTTCCCCTAAGAATAATGTTTATTGAATTATCTACCTTTTGTTGTCCCACCCTTTTTTTTTTCCTTGAAAACTTTGTAGTGTCCTGAACCAGGTAGCTCCATGTAAAGCTCAGAACTTTTTGCAGCTTTTTATTCTATTATTTTTTCCAACCGAGTAGTTAGCTAGTTAGAAGATAATACCTATGTATTTTCATGTAATTAATATTATAATTAGTACATTAAAACGCTCTAGGGGGAAACGTCAAAAGCAGGTACCTACTTACCCCGTTTTTCATTGTTTGTTAAGTACCACTACATACACAGGTAGATACCTACCTACTTGGTACTTGCTGTTTGAAAAATTTAATAGAAAAATAAAAATAATAATGGCCATTCTATTATCATTATCTCTCTCTTTCTCTTTCTTTTTTATCTCTCTCTCTCTCTCTCTCTACATCTATCTCTCTCTCTCTCTCTCTCTCTCTATCTCTCTCTGTTTCTCTCTCTCCCCCTCCCCCTCTCTCTTAAGTAAGTACCTACTACATTGAACTTCTTTTTGTTTTCCCATGGTAGGTATGTACCTACTCGTAAGTACATAATATCTCTTCTTTTTCCATCACGATCATAATTTTGTAGAGTATTTTGTATACGAACTACTAATGTGCATGTTTGTTTTGTGTTACAAAATGTGTTACAGTGTTACAAAATATCAAAACTGTTATTCAAATTTATCGGCTTACCTATGAGGTAGGTTACCTCCCTGATGTGCTGTCGATTAAAACACAGGAGTTCGACAGCAGTCATGACGTCACGGTAGAAAACATATCCCTTATGTCATAGAAAGCACAGTTTATCTCAAGCCTGAACTGTCAAACAATACTGAATACTGCCTAGTGGAACTGAGGCCGTCACGATTGACACAAACATCTGACATTGTACGTTCTATTGTTCATGTATTGTCTGCTTACCTTCCAGATAAGGAAGGAAAAAGAGCTCCTTTTTTTCTTTTAGGAGAACCCTGCCACTAGAAATAAAGTCTTGAAAAAGAAAAATCAAAATCAGATGGACTACTTATACCTATGTACTTACCTATTTTACTTGATGGTTAGGTACAGGTAAATGTGAAAAGTCTGTCTGTATCTATCAGATTGGTAGAAGTGGATGAGGATGTATTAATTAACAATGAGATTGATTGGGATGCCCCAATATAAACAATGTTAGGAAGAGGTCGAGGAGGAGGAGGAGGAAGAGGTCGAGGAGCAGGAGGAGGAAGAGGTCGAGGAGCAGGAGAAGAACGGGAATGGGGGTATACAAAAGAAGAAGGAACGGAAGAGGATGAAGGAAACGAGGAGGGGAGAAGAATAAGGAGGAGAGGAAGAAGGAGAAGAATGAAGAACTCGGAGAAAGAGGGGGGTTTTCAGGAGAAGGAGCAGAATGAGAAGGACGAGGAAAAGAAGAGGAGAAGATGGAGGAGGAGGAGGAGGAGGATGAAGAGCTCGGAGAAAGAGGGGGGTTTTCAGGAGAAGGAGCAGAATGAGAAGGACGAGGAAAAGAAGAGGAGAAGATGGAGGAGGAAGAAGGATGAGTAGAGAGAGAATGATGAAGAGAGGGAAGAGGGGGAACGAAGGAGGATGGAGAGAACGGGGAAGAGGATGTGTAGGAGGGCTGGAGGGAAGAAGAAGAAAGAGGGAGGATGAGTAGAGAGAGAATGATGAAGAGAGGGAAGAGGGGGAACGAAGGAGGATGGAGAGAACGGGGAAGAGGATGTGTAGGAGGGAAGAAGAAGAAAGAGAAGGAGAAGAAGGATGAATAGAGGAAAAAGATGAAATAAGGAGGAGGAATAGGGTGTACAGGAGAAGGAAAAAGCGGTGGGTGAGGTGGAGTAGAAGAAAGTATTAGAAAGTTGAGAGTACAGATAGCACATAGACACCCTTAGGGCAAATGGGCAATGAGTCGAACTTTCTATACTCCAATAGTACAAGTCTGGAATTTGAAAACAATGAAGCTGAGGTAAAAGTATAACCCTTGAACGATTCACAATAATGATGAGCTTTCCACGAAAAAGTGGGTAGTTTGTATACTTACTTTTACTTGGATATGGATTACGGATTAAAAGTACTAGGAGCCAGCCTAGTTAGCTTATAGTTGGTAGTGCGTCTGCCTTGTAAGCGCTAGGCCGCGGGTTCGATTCCCGCCCGGGGCGGATTTTATCCTGATGGGATAATGTTCGTTCTCGGAACGACTGGCTTTCTCCTATCCTGTCTTCCTTCTCTCTTCGATTTCGGGACGATAAGACCATAGCAGTTAAAGTTCCCTCTGTCAAACCTCTTAAAAAAAAAGTACTAGAAGGTAGTGTGGATTACAGATAAAAAGTACTCCTACTTGTAAATGTCAAACATTTTTTTGAGGCTTTCTTTTATAGGATTCTTGAAAATTGCTAGTCAAATAATGTGTCATTGTGTCACCGTTCCTACACCGCTGCAAAAGCTTTCCATGTTCTCAACTTTTGGTAGAAACTTTTGTTCCCTAAAAAACTCAATGAATGTTTAATAAACTTGGAAAAACAAATGCTGACCTTGCGGGGTGTAGGCTTAACATGATTGTATTTATAAATGTGGCTACCACATGTTGTAAGAGTAGATATGGTTTACTGTAAAACATGTTATAAGGTTGTAAGAGTAGGTAGTTTACTGTACCACAATACATGTTGTAACAGTACTATCTGTATCACATTTTGTAACAGTAGGTTTACCTACTAAAATACCTACGAACTCTGTTATAGTGAGGTCAAAGTCTCAAATCATTTGGTTTACAAAAAACTCCAGTGTTTCAACTCCTTACATTTGCCTTAGGGATCAATTCAATTTGAAAAATTACCTTTGTATTTACATTAAACACACAGGACAATATCCTTTTTTTTTATAGAGGTTTGACAGAGGGAACTGTAACTGCTATGGTCTTATCGTCCCGAAATCGAAGAGAGAAGGAAGACAAGATAGGAGAAAGCCAGCCGTTCCGAGAACGAACATTATCCCATCAGGATAAAATCCGCCCCGGGTGGGAATCGAACCCGTGGCCTAGCACTTACAAGGCAGACGCACTACCAACTAAGCTAACTAGGCTGGCCGACACAATATCCTTACTGAGCTAAATTTTATGACTTTTGGGATTGGAACCACCAGTCTGCAGATCCGAATTCCACGGAGTTTAGCACTTCACTGCTTTGAGTTACAGATTAATCGAGTAATGATAATAACAAAAAGAGAAAAGAAACTGGAGAAAATAATAAAATTACTTATAATTATAAAATGATAATGCCATTGATTCGTGGCAAGCATTCCTGCCACAATAATAATTAAAATACTTCTTAATGAAGGAAAAAGTTTCTTCTTCCAACAGGATAATACGAGACAACCATAGTGATAATGAGATTGCAAATAGGTACATAATATTATGTATAATTATATAGGTGTAAAACACTTTCCCGTAGAAAAAAATCATGGGTCATTAGAATAGATGGAGGGAGTACAAAAAACATCGAAGTAAGCAAAACGATAGCATTATTTTCCCTCACATTACCTACGCTATCAAAGTTCAACATGGAATATTTTACATACAACATGTTTTAGTACATTATGCGTACAACATGTAGTAAGTTGTAATACATTTTGTGATACACATGTTAAAAGTTACAGACATGGACACATGGATGAAAAATCATGTTGACCATTACAAGTTATTGACGAATACTTACACTAATAGTCGCTGATTATCAAACGAATTCTAAATAAATAAATGGGTGACAACTTACTTACTTACTTATCCCTTATCCGTGTCCAATGAGTGACAACTAAAACATACCTACCTATCAGTCAAAATTGAGTCTCATGCCACAGACAATAAGATAGGTACCAGACTGATATTAGATCTGGGACGTTTGAGAAAAAATGTCTTTTTTCTTCTGTCTGTGTGATTCGTGAACAAAAAAAGTTCGCCTGTCCCTCACTCTGAATTTGTCTGAAATATGCTTCACGCTTCCTACCATCCTCTTCGCTACTTTCGTGGCATTCCTGTAACTTAAATGATACATTTTGAATTCCTGTAACATATGAGACCTTTTGAATTCCTGCATGTAACATATACCTACGAGTATGATACATTTTGAATTCCTGTGGCATATGAGACCTTTTGAAATGTTCGAGAGTGTTTTTAAGTCCTCTGTTTCGAAGTTTTTCCTCAATACATTTTCGGTAGGTTCTCTATTGTTTCGGTCCATTAAAAAGTTCAAGACATTCCAAATTTTTTTAATGTCGCCTTTTGCATTTCTCAACTTTTTAAAAATGAAAATTCTTTTTTGTTTTTTTATCGTATTTGTCACTATGTTACGTTTTTTCTTATATTCGTTATAAAAAATGACGTTATTTTTATTGTTTCTCCATTTTTTAAGCATTTCGTTCTTTTCTTTTATTAGTTCTTTTATTTCAGAATTGACCCATGGAAACATATCATCTTTATTTGTTATAATTTTAACTTTAGAGCATTTTCTGTATATTTCTTTAAAGTTTGATACAATGGAGGTATACAACTCTTCCGGGTCTTGTATGGACATTAAATTGTCCCATTCAAATTCACTCATTTCTTTATTAACCTTTTTCTCATGTATGATTTCTACCTGTCTCTTTTCATTCATTTTCGTTTTTTCATTCTGGTTGATTCCATTTTGATAAATTTGGATGGCCACAAAGTAATGGTCGGAAACTTTCTCCTGAATCACAGACGATGATATTTCATATTTATATTTCAATTTGATATTAATATGGTCCAGACACGACGATGTTACTTTACCTCCCAATATTTCTTCTCTCGTTATGTTTGTAATCGTGGGGAGAAACTCATTACTGTACAAGGTGTTCAAATATTTATGGTTCTTACTTTTCTTCATTATACAGATATTAATGTCACCCACCATTATAATGTTATCCTCTTTTTTTGTCCCATTTCTGAGCCACCATTGTAGATCATCAAGAAATATGTCTGCCGAACCGTCTGGAGGTCGGTAGTAAATGCAGTTTTTTTGTGTTATTATGTCACAACTTTGGTGCTCACTGCAGCATTGTAGGATTTTTCCAATATCTCAATAATCCTAAAATCCAATGTTTACCTACCATGCTGGCACCGGTCGCTATGCGCATTTATATTACATAGCTACTCATTTTCCTCACGAGGCTGAGTGGGCCCCGTAACGGCCAGTCACGGAATCAATCATTTGCATGATACAAATTTCTTGACCCCGCCGGGAATCGAACCCGGGTCTCCCGCGTGCAAGGCGAGCGCAGTGACCACTACGCCATGGGAGCTGACTTTTTCCTCTGGTAATTTCGTCAACAATCGCTACTCATCAAAAGAAGCTACTCCTCATGCAGTCCTCATGTGTGTGGAGACCTAGAGTGCAGACTGAGTGCAACAGTTTCAAACACAGAGCCGAAAAACTTCGACTTCTCCGATGATTCGAACTCGGACCTTCAGTGTACCTAGTGTGATATGGACAGCATTCAATTCCCCCGATTTTTTGATTTTGTCTTATTTCCGGTGTTCGATTCCCCCGATAATTTTTTAGGGTTGCCATGGACTGGATGTTCTATTCCACCGATTATTGTGTACAGGTAGAAAACTCGAGCATGTCAATTCCAATTCAAGGGAATAGAAGCATACCCTTGAGGCTTCAAAATTTGGGATCGGGGGAATCGGTATGAAATCGGGGGAATCGACAATCGCCCTGTGATAAAGGTATAACTCTGGCACGGAGATTTCTGTCACACGAGAAAAGATAGAAGCCATATCACAGGGACTGTCTCCACCACGATATGATGAAAATATAGGTATGAGGAGAAGCGTATAAATGAGGTTTTCTCGGTTTCTGAAGAGTTTGTGTGGCAGAAAACGGGAATCATTAATAATTTTTCGTGACACCCAGTGGAAATTTCAAAGTTGTGTATCGTTACGTTATACGTGAAGGAAAGAGGAGGGGGGGGTGAAAATGGCGAAAAAGAGGACAGTTTGTTTAGGGGGACAGCAGGGGAGAAGAAGAGGTGAAGGGAAGAGAGAGCCAGTACATATGAGGAACAAAGACCGAATGAAAGGGAGAGGGGCAGTTTAGGCGGACGAAAAGAAGAGGGGGGAGTAGTTTAGAGAGAGAGAGAGAGCGAGAGAGAGAGGGAGAGAGAGAGAGAGAGAGAGAGAGAGAACAGTAGAAGATAGGAAGGCAGTAGAGAGAAGGGACTCATAGGGACAGTACGTCATGTTAGGAATAAAGAACGAATGGAAGAGAAAGGGAGACGGGAACAGTCGGGGACAGAGTAGTAAAAATGGGGACTAGGTTAGGTTAGGAGAGAGATGGAGAGAGAGAGAGAGAGAGAGAGAGAGAGAGAGAGATGGAGATAGAGAGGGAGAGGGAGATAGAGAGGGAGAGAGAGAGGTGGAAGTAGAGACGAAGGGAGAAAATGGAGGCTAGGTGATAAGATAGAGGGAGAGGAGAAGACCCTTTCCCTAGCATGTAAGTGATGTTTGTTCCGATGAAAGAAAGAGAGAAGAAGAAGAAAAAAAAAAAGATAAAAATGAAGAAGAAATTACCCCAAATATCATCACCGTCTTTATCTTTCTCCTCCTCGGAATGAAAAGAATGTGAAGAAAGTGGGAAAATGGAGAGGGAGAGAGGGGGTGGAGTGACGAAGTTCTGACCCATTTTTGAAAGGTCCCCCAGGACTCATAAATAAGGACTCATTCATCTGGGACCTGGTGAGTACACAATAACTGAAGCTTTTCGGATTTCTAATGGAGTGAAAAGTCGAGAGGGTGAGAGTGTAGAGAGTTTCAAAGAGAAGGAGGAGGGGGAGAGGAAGAGAAAGAGGGAGATTAGGAGAAGAAAAAGAATGAGGAGTAAGGGGAGGATAAGAGACTTTAAAGGCGGAGGAGGTGGAGGAGGACTAGGAGGGTAAGGAGGAGGAGAAGGAGGGAGAGGAAAAGGAGGAGAAAGAGAAAGAAGAGGAGAAGTAGGTGAAGAAGAAGGGAGGGGAAAAGGAGAGACTTTGAAGGCGAAGAAGGAGAAATAAATGAAGAGCAAGAAGAAGAGGAATAAAGGAAGAGGAGAATAAGAAGGAGGAGGAGGCGGAAGAGGGATAAGAATCAGGAGACGAAGGAGAAAGACGAGAAAAGATTTTGCAAGCGAAAGAGGAGGAGAAGGAAAAGGACAAAAAGGAGGAGAAGAAGGAAGAGATTTGAAAGTGGAGGAGGAAAAGGAGGAGGTAAAAACGAGGAAAAGCAAAATAAGGACACTTTCAAGTTTCATGTTGAGTGCAACGGAAGTGATAAAAAGAAACAGAAATACCTAGAAGAGATCTATTTTCTCTCTTTATTTATTTTTTAGTCCCCCAGCGAGAAAGGAGAAAAAAATCGTGTCATAATTTCCACTGCTTTGACTTTTCATTTTTTTGACGTTCAAATGTAGGTATTAGGTAGCTACTGGTGCAAAGTCCGAGGTAGGTACATTTCGAAAATGACCTCAAAAATCCTATAGGCACTGGTCACCTAAGTATTTCGGTTTGTCAGTTTTGTCAGTCTAGTTACCTTGAAGGGTAAAGCGTCTGCCTTGCACGCGCTAGATCGCGGGTTCGATTCCGCCCCCCAATCTCTCTCTCTCTCGCTCTCTCTCTCGCTCTTTGAATTTATTGAGAATTAGCTTTAACATTAACAGATTTTCCATGTTCTGTGGTCTGTTTTTTTTTTATATATTATTATTATACATATAATTATTTTAAATCCACTCGATTTTAAATTTAATTGAAAATTCCTGTTCAACGGACTGTTTCGCTTTTCTGTGTGACAGAAAAATGTCCTTATTTTACAGTCGATTTCAGTTTTGACCACAAAATTGGATAAAAAAGCTAACAGTATACCATATGTATAATGTATAGGTACATTGCAATTAATGTTTAAAATAAAACCAATTTTTGCCATCTGGCCTACATTCTCTTTCTAATGGATTAATTAATGCTGGCTTTATAGAATTCTTTTGCATCCGAAATGTGGTTATACATATGTTATATACCGAAAACTTTTTTCTTATTATCACATTTGATAATATGCTGCCATTTCAATCCTCCGGTATATGTATACAGATTTCTGTACCTATTACTGTTTATACTGCTAGATCTCTGCCTGCCTGGTATACATACTTTCAGATAGATAGGAAGGTAGATATTTGTAACCTCAGGGTTCAAGTTTACCTCACCACTCATCAGGCTTGAATATTTTCAATATACTTTCAACGTCGAGAGTAGGCTGCGCCAGTTATTCGAATTACAGTGTTGCCAATTTTTTTTTCTTTTTGTAATCCGCGGTTGTCACATCTACGAGTATAAAATTTATAATATTTATACATAATTTAATTATGTAGCACTAAACCTAACATCACCGAGATTTATTAGAAATGTACCTAGGTATTTTATTTTCGCAATTTTCAGTTTTCAGGTGGTAATGGTGGGGAATAGAGAAATGGTACAATACCACAATACCAGGCACTGTTCCATTTCCCCTATTCCCCACCATTACCACCATGAAAATTACGAAAGGAAAAAAAAGGGGTAGGCATTCAAATACTTTTGACGATACCCTGTAGACTGAGTGAGAATCGTAAAAAAAAACAAGCGGGGCCCGCGTCCCTCCGGGAATTTTTCGATCTTGGTTAAAGAAAATCAGTATTTATGTACCTACCTATTTTATTTAATATTCAGTTTATTATTACATAGGTGACGCTAAAACCGGTCTTAAATGATCGGCTGAAGTGTTATCTAAAACTTTCTCGCTTTGAGTTCATAGGTCGTCGCGACAAATTTCAAGATTTTTTTGGTTTTTTGGCTTTATTGTTTTCTGGACAAAATTTGCGTGTTCCTAGTAAAAAGACCTTTAATTTGATATATAGGTCGACTAGGTTTGGATAAGTCCTTCTATGGGGACAGAGTGACAGACAGACGACACCGAAGCGAATACAATAGTCCGTCCCTTATACATACTTTTTTTTATTACTATTGTAATAATAAAGGAAGGACGGGCTAAAAAAGAAGGAAATCTACCCCCTTTTATTAATTTATTTAATTTCATTATTATTTACTTTGTATCTCCTATATCATACAGATTTTTCCCCTTTTTTTCCACGGGGGGAAAGTGAGGAGAGGAAGGAAAAAAAGGAATTTACTTGGAGTATCTTTTGTTTGATGTAATTAATTCAATTTGAATTCCATTAGTGATAGAGCCTCAACATCGCTGCATACTTTGTAGACTCCCAGACAGTCTAGTTAGCATGGGAGGTGGCGCGTCTGCCTTGTAAGCGCTAGGTCACGGGTTCGAGTCCTGCCTGGGCCGATTTTAATGGCAAATAAGTAAGGTTCGTTCTCGGAATGGCTGGTATCTTTCTACATTGTATCGGCTGGCTTTCTTTACCTAGTATCCTGTTCTCCTTCAAGATAGGAGAAAGCCAGCCGTTTCGGGGACCGGGAACGAACAACTAGAAAAATCTACCAATAAGATAAAATTCGTCCCTTGCGAGACTCAAACCCGCGACCTAGCGGTTACAATAAAGGCAGATGAGCTACGTTCTAATTAAGGTAGCAAATTTTCATACAGTTTTTTTTTTTTTTTTTTTTTTTTGTACAGACGCCAAATTTTTTACATGGTAGGTAACATGCTCGAAGAAAACCTAGGTAAATAAAAAAATAGGTATTCCCCTTTGAAAAAGCTTTGTAGGTAAGCAGGTTATTCCAAGAAAAATCCTTTGTATTATGAATATTCTGAAATGGATAGATCCCTTACATAGATCAGGTGATCTGTATTCCAAGGTCAGGACTTTGCATGTTTGCATTTACAACAGATTTACAAACATTTACAACTTACAAAGTTTTATCGGCTTACCTATGAGGTAGGTTACCTCCCTGATGTGCTGTCGATTAAAACACAGGAGTTCGACAGCAGTCATGACGTCACGGTAGAAAACATATCCCTTATGTCATAGAAAGCACAGTTTATCTCAAGCCTGAACTGTCAAACAATACTGAATACTGCCTAGTGGAACTGAGGCCGTCACGATTGACACAAACATCTGACATTGTACGTTCTATTGTTCATGTATTGTCTGCTTACCTTCCAGATAAGGAAGGAAAAAGAGCTCCTTTTTTTCTTTTAGGAGAACCCTGCCACTAGAAATAAAGTCTTGAAAAAGAAAAATCAAAATCAGATGGACTACTTATACCTATGTACTTACCTATTTTACTTGATGGTTAGGTACAGGTAAATGTGAAAAGTCTGTCTGTATCTATCAGATTGGTAGAAGTGGATGAGGATGTATTAATTAACAATGAGATTGATTGGGATGCCCCAATATAAACAATGTTAGGAAGAGGTCGAGGAGGAGGAGGAGGAGGAAGAGGTCGAGGAGCAGGATTTCGCGATTATGCTCGCGGATTTCGCGATTATGTTCGCGGATTTCGCGATTATGTTCGCGGATTTGGTGATTTTGTTCGTGGATTTGGCGATTTTGTTCGCGGATTTGGCGATTTTGTTCGCGGATTTCGCGATTATGTTCGCGGATTTCGTAATTATGTTCGGGGATTTGGCAATTTTGTTCGCGGATTTGGCGATTATGTTCGCGGATTTGGCGATTTTGGTCGCGAATTTGACGATTTTGTTCGCGGATTTTGCGATTATGTTCGCGGATTTGGCTATTATGTTCGCGGATTCGCGTCCCGAATCGACATTTTGGATATTTGGCAAGCCTACCTAAGACAAGCAGGTAATTACTACTCATGTAGGTATCTCTTACGTATAATACATTCTAACACATAAGTATTATATAACATTTTTGTTGTATATCTATGTACCTATACATAACATAATGTGTGTAGTATACACATGTACCTAATGTGTGTTGTATATATGGGTAATCAAGATTTTCTACTCTCTCACCCTTCTGACCTTCTCGTCTTTTTCTCCTCCCTTATAGATGTCTTCTCCTCCTTTTGTCCCTCCCTCTATACTCCTCTCATCCCCCTCCTTTCATTTCATCCCTCCCCAATCCCTAATCTCTTTCCTTTCGTCCCAATACAAGTGTAATTTGGCACCGAGGTCAGAAACTTTTTCATTTCTCCCCGAATTTTACTTTCTATTACACTTTGTATGGGAAACCGACAACTTAACCCCATACACAAAAATGTGAGGCTTAGATGTAGGGGCTAGACAGCCCTATAATGGGGAACCGTTTTTACAATGTAATGAAAAAGTATGTACATAGGTAGATATTATAATACATTTTGCGGGAACCTAAATAATTTACCTATCCCCAATCCTTAATCTCTTTCCTTTCGTCCCAATACAAGTGTAATTTGGCACCGAGGTCAGAAACTTTTTCATTTCTCCCCGAACTTTACTTTCTATTACACTTTGTATGGGAAACCGACAACTTAACCCCATACACAAAAAACTCAATGTGAGGCTTAGATGTAGGGGCTAGACAGCCCTATAATGGGGAACCGTTGTTACAATGTAATGAGAAAGTATATGTATAGGCAGATATTACATTTTGCGGGAACCTAAATTATTTACCTATCTATTTCTGATTATGATTAGAAAGTGTACGAAAGAATCAGTGCGACTTTTCAAAATCAATATATTTTTGTGACTATTTTGAAGTCCCCTTATTCCACATTCGGTGAAAATGGGACCGGGTTTTTGGGCTACCAAAGGGATTTTTATTTTCGTCTTGGTCGAAATTTCTCTAAATCAGAAAATCTTTGGATTTTTTTTTTTTTGTAGGTAGTTCCATAATTAAATAGAAAGTCGTGTGATATTCACACCAGATTTTCTTCATCATCTTGCCTTTCATTTGCTTCCTCTCTCCTTCTTTCTCAAACATATAGATGTGGAAATTTACCACTAAATTTTCTTCTTATCATGATTGGAAGAGAACTTAATGTGTCTAGTGGAACTGGTCCCTCCTAATCTTTTGTGTGAGTTGTGTGTATTTAGTTCGGTAGTTTGGCATGCGTCCGGTACTTGGCACAACTTGGATAGACATTATTGTTTTTGTGGTCTCCGAAAAATTTGAAAATAAAATGAAATGTGCATGGTAAGTATGCAATTTTATGCAGTTTATTTGTGCAATAATCTAATTTAAGTCTAAATCACTCCCTTCATGACTTTAATTTTTTTCTGGATATCGCAGCATCACTCCTTCACCAATTCTGCAGGCTAGTTAGCTTGCGAGATACCAGATACCCCACCTCGGGGCTAAGTTGGTTCTGGGAAAGACTGGCTTTCTCCAATCCTGTCCACCTCTTTCTTTCTCTCTCACTCTCTCTCTCTCTCTTCGTTTTAGGTGTTTAGCCACCTATAGATAGCCAGGAAAAACTTGAAAAAAAAGTCAGTTTTCCAGTCAAACATTTAACAAGGAATAATAGAATCGACATTTTGGATATTTGGCAAGCCTACCTAAGACAAGCAGGTAATTACTACTCATTTAGGTATCTCTTACGTATAATACATTCTAACACATAAGTTCTAACACATTTTTGTTGTATATCTATGTACCTATACATAACAGTATACACATGTGTAGTATACACATGTACCTAATGTGTGTTGTATATATGGGTAATCAAGATTTTCAACTCTCACACCCTTCTGAACTTCTCTCTCTCTCTCTCTCTCTCTCTCTCTCTCTTCGTTTTAGGTGTTTAGCCACCTATAGATAGCCAGGAAAAACTTGAAAAAAAAAGTCAGTTTTCCAGTCAGACATTTAACAAGAAATAGTAGAAGTCAGTCAGACCTCTTTAACAAGAAATAATAGAATACCTAGTTTATTAGAGAAAATTTTCTAATTTCTAATTCAAATGACACAGTTTCCTTCTGAACATGTGCCAAATTTTCTAATCAGATGCTAGGAGAGGGGGGAGAAAAGGGAAGGAGGGGAGGTTGAAAAGGGACAGAATTGAAGAAGAGAGGGGGAGAAAGGAGAGGAGGGGAAATTTGATAGAGGGAGAAAGAGTGAGGGAAGGAGAAAAGTGTCTCCGTCTTGTATCCTTTTTAATACAATCGTCCATTCGTCCCTGTGCAGACAAAATGGTTTACATCGGTGATTCGGTATTCAAAGTATATTTTCTGCTGGACTAATACTCAGTTTAATATTGGACTTAGAGTTAGAATTTTAAATCGGTATTCAAAATTTCAGGTCTTTTTCAGGTCTGCTGTATAAATATAGTTTTATAAATCTGTGTACAGTTTTATAAGATCATATTATCGATGGTATTCAACAGCTGAATAGCTGACATCAGCGGCTAGGTGAATTAAAAGGTCTCTTTTTTTTTCTAAACCCTAGAAGGGGACCTACCAACTGTTTCCCTTTTGCCAGAAATTTGGCAGACATTCTAATACTATATTAGATCTACGGATCGAATGAAATTAGAAAATGAGATATAATAAAATTGTAAAGAGGTAGTCAATTTAAAATTGTACATCTCTAAGGTCTAGGAGTCTAGGCGGGCAAAATTGTAGTACTTATACTTAGTACTTACCTATAATATATATGTAGTAAGCTAGTAAGCTTGTAAATATCTATGTTGGATTTTTGTTGACGAAACCTATTACCTTGGTAACTTGTTGGGAATCTGGGATTTAAAATTCAACATTTTTACACTCGAATAAATTTCAATGGAAAAAAGTATGTTTCGCCTCTTCAACTACGATTTCTGTCTGGTCGAACATAAATTTTTAATGTTTTGTTTTTCTCTCGAATTAATTTCAGTTCTTATTCAAAACAATTGCAAGCAGACTCAACCCCTCCACAGTAAATTGGAGAGAGAGTGAGGGAAGGAGAAAAGTGTCTCCGTCTTGTATCCTTTTTAATACAATCGTCCATTCGTCCCTGTGCAGACAAAATGGCTTACATCGGTGATTCGGTATTCAAAGTTTAATATTGGTCTTAGAGTTAGAATTTTAATTCGGTATTCAAAATTTCAGGTCTGCTGTATCAATAGTTCAATATTTTATAAATCTGTGTACAGTTTTATAAGATCACATCGATGGTATTGAATAGCTGATATCAGCGGCTAGGTAAATAATTAAAAGGGGATTTCGCGATTATGTTCGCGGATTTCGCGATTTTGTTCGCGGATTTCGCAATTTTGTTCGCGGATTTCGCGATTATGTTCGCGGATATGGCAATTTTGTTCGCGGATTTGGCGATTATGTTCGCGGATTCCGCGATTATGTTCGCGGATTTCGCGATTTTGTTCGCGGATTTCGCGATCATGTTCGCGGAATTAAAAGGTCTTTTTTTTTCTAAACCCTAGAAGGGTACCTACCAACTGTTTCCCTTTTGCCAGAAATTTGGCAGACATTCTAATACTAGGTATATTAGATCTACGGATCGAATGAAATTAGAAAATGAGATACCTATAATTAAATTGTAAAGAGGTAGTCAATTTAAAATTGTACATCTCTAAGGTCTAGGAGTCTATATAGGCGGGCAATATTGTAGTGCCTATATTTATACCTATAATATGTAGTAAGCTTGTAAATACCTATGTTGGATTTTTGTTGACGATACCTTGGTACTTGTTGGGAAGTTGGGATTTAAAATTCAACATTTTTACACCCGAATAAATTTCAATGGAAAAAAATCGCATAAAAAATCATCTTCACTATCCACCTGGTAGAAATCCATTGAAAACTTTGCTCCTGTTTTTATATGTGTGTGTGTGGAATCTGGAATCCCCTTTGGAAATTCTATAAGCATTTTATTTATCTGAAAGTTTATCAGGAAAATTTTTCTCCTCCTAGACTTCAACCTATGTAGAGAGGAGACAAACTTTGTCCTACGCTCGATTTAGAATAAATAGAAATAAATTCCATGCCTATTGCCTATGGGATAATAAACACAGATTGATAATAAAGTTGAGAAAATCTATGCTTAGATTAATAAAAACAGATTGATTTTCTGTCTGGTCGAACATAAATTTTTAATGTTTTGTTTTTCTCTCGAATTAATTTCAGTTCTTATTCAAAACAATTGCAAGCAGACTGTAAATTATCAGACGATCAGACCTTTGAGACAACTTTCACATTTTATACACTGACGTAACCCCGATTTTGAAAATGGAGCAAAATCTTAATAAGACAGATTGATAAAAGTTATGTTAAGTTGAGAAAATGCCTATATGCCTATGAATGAATAAAATGCAGATTGATAAGTTGAGAAAGTGTAATAAACTAGGTAGGTATAAATTAATTCTGCCACTTTATACCTCAAGTACGATACCTATATGCTGCGGATTGCTGCGTAATAACTACAGAAGGAAAGGAAAATAAATGTGAAGGAGAAGAAGAAGAAGTTGGACTAGGAGAAACATAGGAAGAAAAAAAAATTAAATAGTAGGTATGTAGGTACCTACACAAAAAATTAATTCAAGATTTCTTCTCGTTTCTCTCAAAAAAACGTATTTTCCTTTTCAGAAATATTTATAAATAACTCTTCCTGAAGAAAGAGAGAGAGAGAGAGAAATCTCATTACCCGGAAATGTAAATTTTATTCCTCTCTCTCTCTCTCTCTCTCTTTCTCAAATTCTCATTTGATACCTGTCTATTTCACTTTTCTTCTGATAAATAACAACAACAACAATAATAATATGTACCTACCTACTATCGGTATGTTAGAATGCACTTGCACACACCCCAATGGAGCAGTTGCAAATGGGTAAAAATTATAAATGAATGGTCGATTCCCTGTAAAAAGTTGGGAAAAATCCAAATCTGAGGTCAAAACTCCGAAAAAATAACTGTAAAAGGTCGAAAATTCAATTTTCATTTTCCGTTCCAATGAAAAAGTTCCGCTAGGTAGCGCCAGTATGCAAGCATGCTTGCGGAGGAGCAGAAAGAAATGCGCAGAAACGTATGCGCACAAACACATTAATGTGTTGCCTGCGAAGGAGCTTTGCTCAGGACATTTGTTGTGACGTCAACGTTAGGTTCAGGTAGATTGATGATGTTGTGATCTTGTGATGGCTACTGGCTGATAGATGATGGGTTGCACTGGCTGATCTCATCGCCGAAAACTAATTCCTCTATAAAACTCAGATTTTAAGGCAACAAGATCCTCCAGAGCAACTCATCAGAGTATTGCTGGGTTGAAGAGTCCCCTCCTGGAAGAATGACGCTGACCTCACGTTCCCTGATTGCTGGGACAGGACTGAAGAGTCCCTCTGCTGTGGAAGAATGACGCTGACTGCTCTTCCCTTGGTTGAAGTGTTGAAGAGACAGGGCTGCATGCAGCTGACTGAACGCACAGTTCCTTGGTTGTAGGGCTGAATAGAAGATAACATCAAATGCTTTTGGTGTGATTAAAGAAACTTACAGTGTCGACTTGTTTGGCGATATCGATGGACCATATTGCACTGAAGACGCTGCATGGAGAATACACTTCAAAACCTTCAATTTGTGAATCTATGCTTGATTTCGTGTCTTTATTACACCTTGAAGCAAAGGCACGTCCTGAAACGCCTTTGAAGCTTTACAAAGACTGTTCTCAAGAACACGTCACACGAGTGTAGGCTTTTGGCACTTGAATTTCTCAATTGATTTTCCTCTACTAATGATTTCTCGATGAAGTATGTATGTATAGCCTATAATTATGTACCTATATCGTATCTATACAAATGTACATATCTACCTATCTACATTTTAGTTGAATATTTTTCTTTTCATTTCCCAAGACATGAAAAGGTATGTATGTATAGCCTATAATTATGTACCTATATCGTATCTATACAAATGTACATATCTACCTATCTACATTTTGGTTGAATATTTTTCTATTCATTTCCCAAGACATGAAAAGGTTCTGTAGGAACTTAATGAAGGAGAGAGTCATCCCAACCTTTTTTTTTTCCTTGAAAACTTTGTAGTGTCCTGAACCAGGTAGCTCCATGTAAAGCTCAGAACTTTTTGCTTTGCTCGGGACATTTGATGTGACGTCATCGCCTACGAGAGCGTATGCCGTGACGTCAAAGTTCACGATTTACCGGTATTTTTTTATTCGATTTATCTCGGGATCTAGAAGTCGTAGAAGAAAAAGAAAAATTCCGTTAATCCTCATTTTTCCTTCTCTATGACTTTGAAACATCACCCAAGTAAGCGCAACTGATCTTTTTGTATGTTCAACCTCCGTTACATAACTTTGATGTGACTTTCAAACCGTCACGTCACTTTGACATTCAATGTTACAAATCCTATCTCTGAACATCGCACATGGCCTTGCTGCTTAGGGTGTGGATAAATAAATAAAGTAATATCTTTGAACTTTTTCTGTTCAAAACGATGAT